>NC_037682.1:86894122-87136357 GCF_003255815.1 Theropithecus gelada
TTTTTTGAGACGGAGTCTTGCTCTGTTGCCCAGGCTGGAGTGCAGTGGCCGGATCTCAGCTCACTGCAAGCTCCGCCTCCCGGGTTCAGGCCATTCTCCTGCCTCAGCCTCCCGAGTAGCTGGGACTACAGGCGCCAGCCACCTCGCCCGGCTACTTTTTTTGTACTTTTTTTAGTAGAGACGGGGTTTCACTGTGTTAGCCAGGATGGTCTTGATCTCCCGACCTCGTGATCCGCCCGTCTCGGCCTCCCAAAGTGCTGGGATTACAGGCTTGAGCCACTGCGCCCAGCCTAATAAATGTTAGTTCTAATAAAGCTTGAAGTGGCACAGCTAGGCTTCACACCAGGTCCTATTGGCTTCAAAGACCTCTCTTTCCAGGTCCTATTGGCTTCAAAGACCTCTCTTTCCAATCTTTTGAAGGGATAAGACAGATTCCACAACCACTCCAACAAGAGGTATTTTACAAGGAGGGTGCAAGGCAATTTAGCTAAGTATGCTGTTACTTGCACTGTAAATCTGAAAGCTAACAACACATTTATGTATCTCCTAGGTCTGACTCAGGTTATAGGATGTTTTACTTTGAGAAACCACAGGGAAAGGAAGAAAGAAATCAATGAAATCAGCTTTACTCTGATTCTTCCTAAACCGTTCAGGCTCAAAAAGGGAATCTGAAACAAGTGGACCCTGGAGCAATAGTGCACCTCAGACCTTTGGCCCTTGAGATGCTAAAAAGAGCAATTTCAAGAACTACAGTTTTAGAAGTCTGATAATACCCATTACATCTATAAGCATATTTTTATGTAATTGTAAGGTGCTCATACATGATCCACCATGTATTAAATCCTCAAGAAGTTACTTGGCTTGAGCTTCATTTTCCTCAACTCTGAGTAACACAGCACTTCCTACCTAAGGTTGCTATGAAGATAACCAAAAATGAATGTAAATTCATTTTCTTTTAAAAATTTTTATTATTTTTGAGATGTAGTTTCACTCTTGTCACCCAGGCTTGTCACGATCTCGGCTCACTGCAACCTCCGCCTCCTGGGTTCAAGCAATTCTCCTGCCTTAGCCTCCTCAGTAGCTGGGATTACAGGCGCCCGCCACCATGCCTGGCTAATTTTTGTATTTTTAGTAGAGACAGGGTTTCATCATATGTAAATTCACTTTCTAAGTTGTAAAGTTGGAGATAAAAAGGTTTTTAATATTAAAAGCTTCTTAAAAACACTAGCTGAAGTATCCAAGTTTGTTTAGGAGCTCAGTTTGAAAAAATGTAGAACATAAATGTGGAATCTAGACCTGGGCTCCATTTCCAGCTCTGCTCTGGACTCAGGATATAACCAATGTCCAAGCTTCCACTGGGAAAAGGGAACTTTCCATTTAATTAGGAAATAAGGTATTGAAAGACTTAAATGGGAACATATTATTTTGCTTTAAAATTTCTATCTTTAACCTTAGGAACCTCAGTATTTTTCATGGCTGAGGAAGCCCATGAATGGCTCTCTATCTATAAAAGGCTCAATTTCTAGTCTCAAATTTTCTATTGAAAGTGGCCTTCTGAAATCACAGCCTAGGTTCACAAAAACTTCATTTTCCAGAATTACTGCTTTTAGTATAGCCTAGCTCTTCTTCTCACTTCCCACAGATATATCCTCCAAGATAACAAAACATTATTTCCAAAGGTTTTATTTTATATATTGTTTGAAGTTTTCTCAGGCTTTGCACTAAGTGCATGTCAGTGTGCATATTCAATCTCTTTCAAAAGAAACATGGCGGTTGAGTATCCAGGAGAACACAAGTGAGTACCATATACTTTAAAAGAATGCTTATAGAGAGCTCTCCTCTCGGGCCATGAGAAAAAAACAAGTGCCTGCAGAAGTGAGCGATTCCCAGTGCTCTCCCAGACACACACTTAAGAGTGCTTACTGCGATGACACTCCTCCACACCAACATGTGGTCCAAAATGGAATCCCTCTCATCTTTCATTATAGTCTTTTAAAAAATGTAGAGAAAATATTACGAATTAACTCATCTTAAATAAATGTGAGAGAAACGGGGAAAAGGGCAAGTTAATGCACAACCACAATACACAATGGTAATTTTTCTTTTCAAAAGAAATTATGGAATGTATTACTAGCAGTATAAATTCCAACAAAAAGTTGGGCACCCAGATTTGGTTATTTAGATTAAAAATATCTATTACAGGCAGGTTTGCTTTTCCCAAGAAAACGTATCACTGGAAACATCCAGAGAATGCAAATTGGGTTAAACCTATTCCCAAGTCCATTATCAAGTAAGGTGTCACTAAAGAAAAAGATAGGAGTTTAAAATTGGGGAAGCCCCCACACGATTTAGACAGGGAAAAGAAAAAACTCATAAAAATAAGTCAGAATGATCCTTTACGTTTTACAGTCTTTAATTAAGCACATAAAACTGTACTACTTAATATATTTCTCCATGAACTTTTTGTGAAATTCAGATCGCAGTGTGTCATTTACAAATCTTTTGTCTTTCTTCTGGTCATCTACACCTTTTGCACAGTTCTTGAAGACAACATCATCATCCCACCTGAGGAAGAAAAAGCAAACAAAATGTCTTAAAATGTTTGTATCAGGTGCCAAGAATACTATGTGCTCTGCAAGGCTTAGTCAGTTACACAGAAAGACGCTCAACATGCGTATCATTTGATGCAGCAATTACACTCAAAAGAATAATGTCATCCTTAATACATAATCTTGCTTCTTATAGCAAGAATGGCAATTCCTACTTAGAACATATAAAACATTCTTACTATTTCTCCAGTAAAAGAAACTTTTGAGTTAAAAAATAGAAATACATAGATTTTAATTGCATAAATATGCAATTTAATGTTTTTAGGTCTACTACAAAGAGGCAGCACCTAGGACTACCCTAATATTAGTATAGGCATTTGTAGATAGTAGCCAATCAATTTAATGTAGTTTAGATTATGTGGTTTGTAGATATTCCTCTTTTATCAGTTAATGTTTAGTAATCATCTACTGTAATATTTGCATTATAGGCCAACAAAAGGAGAAGCAATCATTGGGGTGTAATAATTAAGGCTCAGATATGGCGCAGATGTACGTTAACCACGGAGAAGTACCAGCCGAAGAGCTCAGGGCAGAACTCTGGTTGGATTCCATAAGGTATAAGCGTGAAAAAAAAAAATCCATAAGTTATAAAATACATGTGTTATAGAAAATAAAGAGCATGATTTCAGAATATCATCTTGCATATAAAACAGCTGCCCATATACATAATATAGATACCCTCACAAATATACATAAAACACAAACCCATATCATATCATGTGTGTGTGTATGTGTGCATGTGCTTACATGCCAGGAGAAACTGCACATGGGAACAAATGTGGGAAACTGCACAATGAGCAACAAACGTGGGCACCTTTGGAAAATAGTGCAGTAAAGTCATCACTGATGCAGTATACAGAGAAGCATAAGAAGCTGAGCAGATCAATATGACTGGGATATAAGACATGTTTCTATCTCCAGTTCCATTTGCATTCAAAAAAAGCAAAAAAACAAACTATATAGCTTTATTTTTATATATAATCAGTACAGTTTTTTCTGTATCCAGTCTTTCCTCGACTCCAAACAGGCTTTTTGTCCCTCCTTCCCAGCACCAAAATGCTCTTTCCTGACATTACTATTTGTCCTCGATGATCACTCCTCTCCTCCTGAAACACTTGGTTTCACTTCTTTCAGTTCTCCTCCCTTCCCAACTGGCTGCTCCTTGTTAGCCTAGACTTTTTCATTCAAAATTCATTCAATCAATATTTATCAGGCACCTGTATAATGTTTAGAGGTTGGGTAGATAATTAGAACAGGTATTGGTAACTAATCATCTACCTAACCTCTAAACATTATACTAAGCTCAGTTCTGACTTCTCCTCTCTAGCTATACCCTTCCCTAGGTGATTTCATCCTGTGTTATGGCTTTAAAAAGTTTATCTGAGCTGTTAACTTCCAAATCTACTATCTCCAGCTTGGACTAATTCCAGAACTGTATCAGCGGTACTGCATTACTCCAGAGGGGAAAGCGGTCAGTAGTACTGCATCACTCCAGAGGAGAGGGCGGGTAGCAGTACTGCATCACTCTAGATGGCAAATAATAGCAGTAGAGGTGGTGAAAAATAACGAATATGGTTTAAAAGTTAAGCACTGTGTTTCCTTGATGAATGCATATAAAATAACAACCATTCTTCCTTCCTCAACATTTCCTATAAGCTTTTCTGTTTTATTTTACATATCACCATCTGAAGGATTTACAGTATTTACAATTTATACTTCCTCCCTTTTCAGCCCTCCTTTTTACCCCTCCAAACACACACACTGTACAGAAAGAATTTAAAAAGCAGGCCTGGGACCACAATCCTTAGAAATGCCTGCTTCCAAGGTTGGCCCCTGGCTGGCATTTGAAAATTTGGATTTAAGAAATCTTCTCACTGTCACTGTGCCTACAATTTACAAATAATGTGGTTTATGCTGAACACCTACTATCCTTTTAAGAGTCTGGATTTTGCTATGTGCTAAGCAAAAGCTGCATACATGACTAGCCACGCCCAGTAAAAACCCTGGGCATGGGATCTTTAATGGGCTTCCCTGGGCAGAAGCACTGCACACGTTGCTGCACTGGGGGAAACAATGTGCTGTGTGACCACTCATGGAAGGGATAAAGCATAGTGAAACCTGCACATGGATTCATCCATTCTCCGTGTGTGTCTTTTCCCTTTATAATCTAGCTGTGTGTCTTTATTACCTTAGCCAAGCATGTAACTATATGCCAAGTCCCCTGAGTTCTTCTAGTGAGTGTCTGAATGTAAGAGGCCATCTTGGGGACCCTTGATATGCACACCTAAAATGTAAGGGCCTCAGTTTATTACTCTGTCCCTAGTGCTTACATCATTATCTGGTACACAGCTGGTTATTGCAACTATCTACTGAAAATAAGTTAATTTTCTTTCATTTAGCTTCTTCCATTATTCCTAATTGAACAGAGAAGAGTATCAGTGAACGACGGTGGACTTTTAGAAGCTTCATATAATGCACCTTGCTATCCAACTTATAATCTGCATGCCTGTGCATATAGACACACACACACACACACACTCTTCATTACTCCGTTACTGTATAGTACCTTCTTTTAACTTTGAAGTTGGCCTGAGGCTGCGATGGGCCAGTGAGATTAAGGAGAGGGTTTCCGCTCAGAATGTTTTCCATACGAATCCTCTCTTCTTCAGCTTTTTGTTCTTGTTCCTGTCAATGATAAAGGAAGATTAGTATTTACTTATTTTAACTCTGGGTTCAATTTTTTTTATATTAGCTCACTGAAAAAAAAAAACAGATCATTGGGATTTTACGGCAAGAAAAGCATCAAGGCAGGCTTTTTTTTTTTTTTGGTTTTTGAGGCATACTAGAAAAGTCTCCCTCATCAAAATAAGTTGGCATTTTTATTATAAATATTTCATGGTTGATATCAGTCTCTTCCAACTGTGAAATGTTAGAGATTCATATTTAAATCTATTTTCTTTCTTGAAGTACATGTAAAATTAATAGCTTTAAATTTTAAGCGTATATCAATAAGCATATTCTAATAATTTAAGAACATATTAAATATCAAAAAGACACATTTAGCAAAACCATTACTTCAATTTTAAAGGGTCATACATAACTGTGATTTAATTTAATCTTATTTTGAATTACTAATAATGTAAACTTGCGTCTCTAGGTTTGGTGAGAAGTTATTAATGAAGAAAACTCCTAAAACAGGACAAACTACCATGTACAAAATTATATCCAGTTAACATGAATTTCTACTAATTTACCTGAGGCTGATCTATTTTGTTTTTATTGACTTATTATTGAGTTTCTTTTCTTTTTCTTTTTTTTTTCAGACGGAGTCTCGCTCTGTTGCCTAGGCTGGAGTGCAGTGGCATGATCTCGGCTTACTGCAACCTACACCTCCCAGGTTCAATTGATTCTCCCGCCTCAGCCTCTAGCATGCGCCACCATCCCGGCTAATTTTTGTATTTTTAGTAGAGATGTCATTTCACCATGTTGACCAGGCTGGTCTCGAACTCCTGACCTCATGATCCATTCACCTCAGCCTCCCAAAGTGCTGAGATTACAGGCGTGAGCTACCGCGCCCGGCCTCAGTTTCTATTTTTATACCTCCCATCCTTTATCAGTTACAACACTGTCTTTCTTCACTTTTATTTTAGCATCAACTTCTTCAAAGTCAAATCATCCTGAGTTTCCTTCTCAGAATTTGGAATATAAAATGTCTAAAATCCTTAGCTATCACTTCTAGATCTACCTGTTAACATGCTATTTTAAGCTAAATATAAATCCCATTTTGCTGTGTTTGGGGGATGACAGAAATCGATGACTTAACAGATCAAGGAAAAAGAGATGGTGTGGAAATCATTTTTTTAAAAGTTATTATTTTAATAACCTAATTTTTCATACAGATTAGTGATATTCATTTCAATATTCAAATGTAAACAATGAATTTCATTTTTATGGAGAAAAATAAAAATGAAAATAGGAGGTGAGAAGATCTAACTTGTAAGGAAATAGGAAAATTCCTTTACATCACTGGTCAGAATTTAAATAAAATCAGGAACTATCCATCACAGATTAAGTACAAGTAGCTCTCTAAAAGCTATATATTTATTTGTAACAAATTATACTGATGCTTAAAGGGAAAAGATATTTCTCTGAAATACTAGAAAAATAGGAGCTTAGGTATACAATATATCCAAACTTATAATATAATGTGTATGACATATAAAGGTCATGGACATTTTATGTTTGGAATATTATTTCCTTTGGAATTACTGAATGATTGTCACACACAGCCCTGGGAAAAAAGGCATAAACTCTTTTAACATTCAAACAGCAGGCATACTATGTTTCATAATATAAGCTAGTTGTCAGATGGCATGTAGGTCACATCCTAACTACCTGTTTTTGTAGATATTTTATTGGAACATTGCCACACTCATTCGTTTATGTACTCTGTGGATGTTTTTATGCTACAACAGTGGAGGTGAGTAGGTGCGACAGAGGCTCCATGACCAGCCAGCCTAAAATATTTACTACCTGGCCCTTTACAGAAAGTGTGCTGACCCCTGACAAGGGTTAAACGGTTTGAAAAATCTTAAATTTGGGGCGTGGCAAAAACCAGCCAATAGAAAGGGAAACAGGGCTAAAAGAAACTAAACTATCATTCAACTCCAAGAAATATCAACACGTTTTATTATATGAAACTCACAAAACTGCAAGGCCTTCTGTCTAAAATGCTTATCGTCCCTCAAGGTCAACCAAAAGCATTTAAATTGCTCATCTCTTTATGTGTCCAGAACTATTAGGCAAGCTAAAAGAATTTGGAACAATTGCCCTCTAGTGGTATGCAAGTGGGATTGGGAATGTTTTTATAATTCTTCGACTTAAAAACTACATGTAAAAACTATAAGCTATTATAGGAATTATGCTGTCTTATAATACAAAACTTTGATGAGAATTGTATTTTAAAATGCCTTCCTTCTTCCAATCTGAATTCTAAGTCATCAAAGTCCATCCCAAATTCTACCTCTTTTCTGAATTCTTCCCTGGCTCTCCTGATTCACATGAACTCACTTCCCTAGATTCCTGGTATTGACCATGTAGTATATTTTCTTACTTTCTTTTTTAAAAACAGAACAATTCTTGCATCAAATAAAATTTTACACAGAAATCTACAAAAAAGCTGTGCTGCTCTGGTTGAAAACATCCCTACCTGAATGTCTTATAATGTGTCAAATTCAGTATGTTCAAAACAGATCTCATCAACTACCTCTTCTCTCTGTATAAATATGGCAATTCTTTTGCATTCCCTGTATTGACGTACAGCACCAACATTTACCTACAAAGTGAGGGTCCTCTCTGCTGCCACAATCAATCAGTCACTTTGTCAACTCTACCTCCTTTATTTTTAATTTTTTCCTGCTCCCCTTCCCACTTTGACCTCCTTGATAATCAGTTCTATCAGCATCTAATTACTTATCTTAATTCCAACTCCTATCATACAAGTTAAGAGTCTCTTAATTGGTAAGATTATTGAAACAGCCTCCTAACTCAGTTTTTTTCCAATCCATCCTGCGTATTTTTGCCAGAGTAATCTCTCTAAAATGCATATCCAATTTTATCAACCTCCTGCTTAAATCAACCAGCTCCTCATGTCCTTTAGAAAAAAATCTAGACTCCTTCAGCATTGTTTTGCAAATCTCTAATGCTCTGACTTGTGCTTGCCTCCTCAGTTTCACCTCTTATTATCACTCTGGGTAATTCATTCAGAGTTTTAACTATCTTTGAGTTTTATATTTTTTCCTCATATTGTGTAAACGGAGAGACTGTGGGGGCTCAGTGAAGTTAGGTAGCTTGACCTAGGTTATATAATATCTACTGACTAATTGCCTTAATAGTACCTAGGCAGGAGACAGAGAGATAATCTTTGTAGACCATGACTATATCTTGATCATCTTTGATTCTCCTGTCAATTAACAGATATTGACTAAATGTTGAACAAATGAATAAACTAGTGAATGACTAGCAAGCTGGTGAATATTACTCAATGTATCTGAACTATTTGGAAAGAATTTTTAACATAACCAGGATACCTAGGATGTCACAAAAATAATAAGATTTATAGATCTACAAGTGCTATAATATTTAGACACGGTAAGGGAGATTTCTAATATAAGAAGGTATTACTTATATTCAAAAAAATTTCTACTTTAGTATATGTGAGAAGAGAGATGTAAATATTTAACACTTTGGTTTTACCTTCCTGGCCTGCTCTTCAGCTCTTTCCTTTTTAATTTTTTCCAGTTCTGCAAGAAGAGCTGCAGTATCATCATCATCACTTTCTTCTTCAAAATCTTCATCTTCTTCCTAAAAGAACAGTGAGAGCCCAGAACATTGGAGGGAAAATATACATTACCAAAACACAGTACATATGTACAATATATCACCCTAAGAAAGTCAAAACAATTTTATGTAGCTCAAAACAACTTTAAGCTAGCAAGTAAAGATAATCAAAAGTGCAAAAAACTGCTAATTTCTCAGAAGAAAATAATTTCAAATGAATAATCATTAAATTTCACTTGAAATTAGGTTTCTTGTTTTAACTATTATGAGTAACTCCATCATTTAACTCTAGAATTAACTGCTGATATGTATACACAGGTAGATATTACTCATTGGATACCACTCAGGTTTTTCACTGTCCTGTATGTAGAAAACTGCAAACTGATTATAGGCTCTAGGGTCCCACAGAATTTTATCATTAACTGATGTGCTAATCCTTAAAAACCTTCTGCTTAGATTACTTCCCTCACTAAGCACAGAGGGAACCATTAAGTGTACTCCACTTATAGAAAGGGGCATATCTAATGTGGAAAGGCCTCCAGGTACAACTCTAGAGGGCACTGTTTATAGGAAACCCAGTGTGAAGAGTGCCCTGTAGAGGTGTGTAACACACCATAGTGCAGTAGTTTAGTACAGGACATTATTTTGCGGGAAAGCACGTCTTTTAAGATTCCTTCCATATTTGGTTCTCTAGAGACCAAACTTGTTCTTAAAAGTCCCACAAAATAATACTTTTTGTTTTAAAATCAACTATAAAGTTTAGCACTGCGGTCAGGGTTATATTTGAATAACAGCAAGCAAATATATGTCACTTGTTAAAGCCAAAGGCATAACAAGTATTTCAGAAAAACATGGTAAATCAATTATTAGAGATGAAAGGAGAAAACAAAACATACATCTGTTAGAGGGTCATCTGCATCAAGGTTGGCAGCAGGAATCTGGTCTAACCGTGGCTTTTTTGACACTGAAGAGGAGGTTGTATGTTCTGAGGGGAAACAAAAATCACTTAACTTAGTAAAACAAATACTGCATTTCTTAAAATGTTTTAGGGACCTGTGGGCACGAGGAGCCCACACTGAAAGCATTATCCACAGTGAAATCACATCCACAGTGCCTGGGCAAGTAAGCCTTTGGTAAATATTTGTTATTGTTATCTCTAATGACTTAAGAAAGTATTACAGCTCACATCAATCTGTAAAAGCAAACAAATGGTTAATATTTTCCAGTTGCTACATAAAAGAAAAACTATCAACAACATAATTTTAGAGATAAATGTCTTGGATAGTGTTGGTACCTCGGGTTGGACGATCTCTGTTTTTCTCTCTTGCAGCAGCTCTCTCTCTTTCTTCCAACTCTCTCCTGAAGTCACGGTTACGAACCTCTTCAGGGGCATCCTGAGTAGTTTGTCTAAAGTAGAAACAAACCAGGGCAAAAATGTTACTTAAACACACACACACATACACACACACAACTGTGGTAATGGAAGACAATTCAGGAATGAGACTTTGTCCTTGAGGCATAAAAAAGGGAAGTAGATAAGATCATAATCTAATCTGAAAGTTACTAATAGCCACTCTTGTGATGTTCCCAATATTTCAAGAAGTCCAAATTCAATCACGCATTTTCCTATAATAAGGCTTTACAGTGATTAAAATGTCTTTAATTTTTATTGGTATTATCAACTCAGAACTTAACAGTAATACTTTTAATATATTAACTTTTAATATATTAACTGGTGCTGATAGTGCATAATCTCTCTGAGGCATTATTATTTCTGTTATTTATTGTTGTATCTACATACGAAAATTTCTGGTTAGTAGGAATTTTGCATTTTAAAACCACAGGGCAGATTTTTAGTGTTAAACATCCTACTGCATTCTAATCCTATGATAATAGATAAGTGACATAACTCGAACATACTACTATATCATGACCATGCCATTTAACAGATTTGGTCTTGTTTTGTGAACAAGAAAAAAAAGAAAGTCTTACTACCTGTATTTTATCTTTGTGTGAGAGGGTAGGTCTCTGCTTGAATACTGCTTTGAAAGTTGGCTCAAATCACCTTCTCCTTTTCCCCTTCCACCTCTTGCAGGTTCAAAGGTTGGCCTGGCTGCTGTTGTCATCTTTTATGCTTTGAAGAAAAATATAATCAAGTTATTTCCAACAATACAAACACTCATTTTACAGAGTATTAATATCCATACTAGTGAAATAAATTCTAAAACTCATTCCCCTAAACCTGCTTAATCTTCTTAAACAAAAGTTTTCAGGAAAACAAATTATGAGGCTTAGGCCGTACAACGAATATGGCTTCTCAGGCTTGTCTTAGTACAAAAAATTTCTGTCATGAAGATCTGAGTTTGCATCCCTATTCTCCTTCTGACTATATGGGCTTGAGCAAGTCACCTGGCTTAACTTTCTGTCATCCGTGGAATGGAGATATTCCTCATAGGATTACTATAAGAATTATGACACTTGACATGTCAAAAGCCTTGAAAAATACAGTACTACCATGACTAAGTTTTAAAAAGTTCCAACTCAACCTTACTCTACCAGACTCTCTAAGGTTTGCATTTTATCTAAACTTCACACAATAGCAAATAGGCTAGTAGAAACAAAAGCTAAAAACAAACAAAAACTATCACTGACAAAGTTACTAAGTGTCTGAGAAAAACGTTACTAAGGAAAGTGTGTTAAACTTCAATGACAGGTACATAGAAAAAAATTCTTAACCTTTTGTTGAGCCAATTTTCTCCTACAACAGGCATCATATTATAAATCAGATCGTTTGTGGGTTATAATTTAAGGACTGTTAAAAAAAAAAAAAAAAAAAAAAAAACAAACAAACAGGAACCTCACCCCCAGAGGATTCTGATGACAAAAATCAGGGACCCATTCCTTAAGTTACTTTCTGCTTGGAGCAGTCACAAGAATACTGTCTAGCAGATGCAGTCATTAAAACCCTGTTAGTGTCGGAAAAGCAAGTGTGTGGGGAGGGTGGGCGAACTGGGAGGATTTTTTTTGTGGGGGAGTGCTTTCTCCTAATTTTCAAAAAGAGTAAGAGACATGTATACAAAGAAGAAACGGGGTTATCTGGAGCTCGGGGTCCGCCCCTTCCCACACACTAACGGAATTATCACTCCGGCCTCTTGTGAGCTAGTCTTTGGCTATAACCAGAAACTTGTTGCCCCTTAACCCGTGCCCAGCGCCGCAGGGGTGCGAGGGGTAGTGAAGGGAGGACCTGGGGTTCGCTTTACGCTGCCTTTATGCTGCGATCTCCTCTGCGGGCCCGAGAGCTCCGGACGCGCCTGACAGGCACTCCGTTTCGCCCCTAGCCCGCTGCTCTAGGTCCTCCACCGCCCGCACTCTGCACTCTGCACTCTGCCGCCGACTCCGACCCCAACTGCCCTTTCCCGTCCCACCGGGATGAGGAAGATAACCTATCCTCCTGCCGCTCACACTGGCCGAGGTCCGATGCAGCAATCTCCGAAGATCATACAGACGCCATTACGACTCCGGACTCCCAGAAACCTCTGCGCCCAGGGCTAGCGCCTAAGACCCGGAAGCAAAATCCAAGCGCTTCGGGGGCGGAAGCAACGACCAATCCGCAGTGGCCGAAGTGGAAGTCGGCGTAACGGCACTAAGGGGCGGGGCCGAAACAGCCCAGGGGGCGGGCGTTTGAAATCAGTGCCTTAGAGTAGACCCTAAACATCATTTTATACCTTCAAGAACCAATTACTTAATGTCTCTTCCGTCTTTTCCGTCCCCGACCCCCTCCCAGACTCCTTCATTCCGGTACTGCGTGGACGGAAAGCCCCGGGTAGCCGACACCACGTCCCCGGCTAGCGGGAGAGAGCGTGGAAAAGGATTACACCAAACTGTTTAAATCCAACGACTCCTGCTTCCATCCTTTCTCCTGAGCTAGAACCAACAAACCTAGAGAGTTGGGCTTCGGAAAAACTAGTGTTTTCATTTAATTGGATATGAAGAAAGAACAAATATGTACGGGGCAACCACGATCTTTACAAAGGTACATTCCTGCAAAAATATTAACACTTCAAAGCAAAGGTTGTATTCGTAATGTTTGCTAAAATTTTTTATTTAAAAAACGTTACTTTTAGTGGGAGGGGAGATGTCAATATTTACGACAGCGTTTAGAACGGTGGGCCCAACTGCCAGGAGCACAAGATGTAATTACTAAGATGGCTACTTAAGTGTTAAGTTTTAATAAGACAACGAAAAGGAGAAAACCCAAAAACCAAAAACCCACCAATCCTGTCTCCTCCCTTCCATAAAAAAAAATCCTGAGAACAGAGAGCTTGATTGTTGAGCTAATCTTAGTATCTCATCACATAGACCTTGACATATAGTAGCTGCTCAATTAATATTTGTTAAACAAATGAAAATTCAACTTCCCCAACTTAGTTTAAAATATAAGGAACTCACAAAGTTGAATATTTAAATGCTTTCTTACCTCTAAATTCTTTGCAACTTTTAAATGAAGAAAGAAAAGCAGAAAAAGCCCTTTCACTCATAGAGTTCAAGATGAAAATCTTGATTTTTCTTACTAAAGGTATCCCTCCTCCAGTCTTACACGTCTCACTAAAGGACACGATCATACTAGTTACTCAAACCAAAATCCCAGAGTGCCTACTTAAATTCCTTTTCTTTCACTTTTCACATACTGTTCATTTACAGGTCTTACCAATTCTACTTTTAAAACTTACCCGAAATTTTATTCTACTGCCATTACCCTTGTCCTGGCCAACACCATCTCCTACCTGGATTGTAATGGTTTCCTATTGTATCTTCCTGCGTCATCTTTTATCCTACAGTCAATGCTGCATATAGCCAAGAGAGTGATCTTTTAAAATTAATCAAATGGTGTTACTATCCTGTGTAAAATTTCACTGCACTTAGGATAAAAATCACATTTCTTAATGTGACCTGAGACGCCACGGAGTCTGGCTCCTGCCTAACTTCCAGACTTCACTTCCAATCAGTCACTCGCTTACACACTAAGCTCTAGACACAGCCAACTGGGCATTTCTGTTTTACGAAACAGGGCAAGATTCCTTCTATTTTAGGGCCTTTGCACTAGCTTTTCTCTGTTGCCTGTGCCCCAAGATAACTGTATCACCATCCTTCATGTCTCAGGTATCACAGTGAAGTTTTCCTACCCCCACCCCTCCAACACTTGTGTTTGTACACCATCACATCACCCTGTTTCATTTTTTCATACCACTGAACATTACCAGAATCTAATCTATTCATTTTTTACTTCCATGTTTCTTGTCTGAGAGACAGCATAGGAAAGTCATTAAGAGAAAAGGATTTTCAGCCTGCCCATTTTTGTTCTAAATTCCAATTCTGCCCTTTCCTAGCTCTAACCTTAGGCAAGTCATTTTCCCTTTCTGTGCCCTCAGTTTCCTCATCTGTAAAATGGGCGTAATTCTAGTACCTAACTTATAATACTAGTCTAAGGATTAAGTGAATTAATACTTGTAAAGTGCTTAGAACTGTCTCAGCAAATAGTACTTGCTAAATAAATGTTAGCTATTATGGTTATTAATATTATTTTTATTATTATTGTCTATCTTCCTATATTAGAACATAAGTTCCAGGAAAGCAGGAACCTTGTCTCTCTTGTTCACTGGGTGTATCCTCTGCATATAGAACAGTGCCTGGCACATAATAGGTGCTGAGTAAGTATTTGTTGAATGAATGAATGAATGAATGAATGATGCACTATCAAGTAGAGGAATGAAGTAACAATGGTGAGATGGTGACACAATTATAGGAAATACCCACAGTTTTTATGTTCTAACTGTCCTCATTAGCCTGGAGTGAATCACCTTAATGGATTTAACTCCCAGCCCACTAACTCAATCTTTTGGTTGCCAGTGGTGATCAAATAACCACCCTATAATTTCATTAACACCAATATACAGTATAGTCAATCCACAAAATTAAAAGCTTTTGACTTAAATGGTCTGAAAGTGCTAATAAGAAAATGAAACTAAAGCTTTTGACTTAAATGGTTTGAAAGTATTAAGAAAAGGAAACTTAAGTTTACTAAAATCTTGAAATTCATCCAGTCAGTTAACCTAGCTGGCAAAAATCTTATAACCTCCCAAGAATTCTTATTTTAAACCTGTTACCACAAAATTTAGTATGGCTCTTAATTCTGCCTGCCAGTCCTCTTACCCTCTCCTAATTGTTTATTTTCCCCCTCTGCAATAATATAATTTCCCACATTCCCCTTTCTTCAAGTCTACATGCCTCTTTTACTCCTTTTCCCTCCCCATTCTCTTTCCTGGTAGTAGATCTCAGTTCTCTGAGAAAATAGAAGCTCTTAAACAAAGACTTCTTATCTCCTCTTTCTGCAGATCTATTGAGCTGCCTTTGGCTATTCCTGTTTCCTCAGATTCCCATGGAGATGAGGTGACCCACATTGTCCCTTGTGCTTTGGGCCCTAATTCCTCCAGATTTCTTAGTGACTGGCATTTTGCTCTATATTTTCTGTTTCTTATGATCTATGAGACCATCCCTTTCAGATCATTTTTATCAGCTTTTCAACATGGTATAGTATATCTTAACCTTAAAAAAGGCTCTTTCATTTTAATATGCCAAAGGCAGCATTTAATTAAATGTGAAAGGGATGTAGTTTGGCCCTTTATTGCAAAACGTATATTCTTATGGCAGGAGTAACACAGGAATTCCAGTTTCAAGCTTAAACAAAAATCGACACCTAAAAGGGAAAATAGAAGCCATAAAAACCTAAGAAGAAAGTTTAAGAAACTATTTATAGAACCTAGAATTTGGAAAGACCTTTCAATCAAAGCAGAACACCTTAAGAGCTTTAAAAGAAATACTTTTAAAAATTCATCTATCCAAAAATTAATTTCATAGCAGAAGATGCCAAAAACAAGTCAATAAATGCTAGATTAGCAAATTTTGTAATTCCTATAACATATAAAGGATTACTGCTACTACTAATGATACACATAAAAATCACAAATTACCCAATTAAAAAATGGACAAAAGATATAAACAGGCCATTCTGAAAAAGCAATTTCAAATAGACAATAGTCAATAAACATGAAAGACACTCAACCTTTTAATGAGGAAAATGAAAGTAAACTAAAAACGGATCATCACGTTACAGCATCAGATTGGCAACAATTAAAAAATTAAATGACATAGTTGGATGGGATTGAGAGAAAAGGGGATCCAGTCAGACAGCGGGGGACATTGGTCCCCCATTACCCTCACAGTAAAAGCCAAGGCGTTCACAATGGTTTCCAAAGTTTTCTGTGGTCTATCCTTTCCCCTGCCTCTTTGACCTCATAACTTGCTCATGCTTTTCATGGCTACCTCCTTCCTATTGTTGCTTGGACACACACACAGCTGCTCCTGCCTTAGGGCCCTCACACTAGCTATTTTCTCCTGCCAAGGCTATTCTTCCCTGTCTTATTCAAGTCTTTGTTCAAATGGAGGCCAACCGACCTTGGGCATCTCTACTTAAAATTGCAACTGTTCTCCCTCTCTGTCCCCTAACATTCTGTACTCCATATCTCCCTTCCCCTGCTTTCTTTTTATTTTTAAAAATTATATTATACATAATTACATGCCATGTATCATCTTCCATGACCCGAAATAATTTAGTTATGTTACATTTATTGTCTCTTTCTCTACTTCTTCCATGTAGAATGTAAGTTCTAAAAGGGCACGGATCTTTGTTTTGCTCAGTAATATAGGCCAAGCATTAAAACAATGCCTGGCACCGATAGCTACTCAATAAACAGTTTCCATATGAGTGAATAAAAGAATGAATGGATGAGCGAATGAATGAATGAATTAGTTTTAAGAGGAAAAAATTATGTTCTGTTGTAAAAAGTTATTGCCTTAATCTATTTTATATTTTAAAGGAAAAAAATAACTTACATTGCACTAGTCTGAAATCTTGATTTCAAATGAAGATATGATAAGACCCAGAAATACGCTTTTCTTTCGGGAGAGAATCTCTAAATGAAAAAATCATATGAGATCAGGCTTTATATGTACCATCAAAATCCTAATTAAATCAGCCCTAATCCAATCACAACTCTAATCCAGCTCTCTCCATCTCTTCTAATTGAATCACTCTCTCCAATTCTACTAAACTCTCATTCACCACGTTATTAGCCCACAAAATGTGAACATTTTGCTTAAAAATGTTTATTTGTGGCTTTTAAATAGGAATACGAAAAAAACCAATGCCCACATGTCAGAAATTACATTTTAAAATAAAGTAATATAAATAATGAAATCTACTTTAAATTTTTAACCTGAAAATGACACATTTTCTAATATGAAATGCTTTCTTTGATGTTTTGACAAGTGAGAATATAAAAATAAAGTAGCTAGCCCTCTAGCAACAAAATCTTCATTTTTAAGTGAAGACATTCTAAGGCTTAGATCATTTCCTGGAGACAGCCTCAAAATGAAATATCACTTGCTGATGGTCCAGGCCAGGTTACTGGATAATATCATAAGTTAACCACCTCTCATCTAATCTAATCACATAAATACCTCACCCGCTGACCAGTGTACTACTAGGAAGACAATTAAAATCAAACGTATCAAAAATAGTTAAAACTAAAAAACTAAAATACAGAAAATAAAGAAATAGAAAAAGACATGCCAGGCAAATTCTAATTTAGAAACCTTGATGTAGCAAAATTAGTTAGCAAAAGTATTCTTTAGGTTGAATAACACTAATGGGGACAAAGAAGTGCATTTATTACATTACGAAGAAAAATCCACTAGGAAAATTACTATCAGGGACACGTATGCAGCTGACAACATAACTTGAGAAAATATGAAGCAAAAAGGAAAAGTGACAAATCTACAATCATGGTGGGAATTTTTTAAGATAAATTTCTCTCAGATTAGTAGATCAAGCAAACAACAACATTGATCTACTATATAAGTTATATGTCTATACATATATATGTACATTATATATGTATGCTTATTTATATGTGCATATAAAAAGTTCACTGTAATCGGAGCAGATTATATATTATTTTCAATAAACATTGAATATTTACAAAAAGTAATGATGTATAAAGCCCCCCAAAAATTTCAACAAATGCCAATGTATGCATTTCTTTTTTTATTTTTATTTATTTATTTATTTTGAGATGGAGTCTCACTCTGTTGCCCAGGCTGGAGTGCAGTGGCGCAGTCTCAGCTCACTGCAACCTCCTTCTCCCAGGCTCAATGGATTCTCCTCCCTCGGCTAACCGAGTAGCTGGGATTATAGGTGTGTGCCACCACGCCTGGCTAATTTTTGTACTTTTAGTAAAGACGGAGTTTCACCATGTTGGCCAGGCTGGTCTCGAACTCCTGACCTCAAGTGATCCACCTGCCTCGGCCTTCCAAAGTGCTCAGATTAAAGGTGTGAGCCGCTCCACCTGGCCCAATGTGTGCATTTCTAAATGATAATAGTCTTGTCAATTTTTGAATTTTATATAAACATTCAAAGTGTTTATGTAAATGAATATGTATTCCTTTGTGTTTTTGCTTTATTCCTCCCACTTAATGTGTGCTATCTGTAGCTCTGATATACTATTTAGAGTTTCATTGTATAAAAATACACACTATAACTTGTTAGTTCTAGTAATTATCTTTTCATTGTAGTGATATTGCAAATAATGCCACAATGAACATTTTTGTAAATGTGCAGAGATGCATGTGTGTGCATTTTTCATATATATATATTTCATCAACAGGATGAGAGTTCTAGTTCTATAATCTCACCACACTTGATATTGTCCAGCTTTTCAATTTTAACTCATTTGGTGGATGTATAGTGATACATCAGTGAGGTCTCAGTTTGCATTTCTCTGATTATTTATTCACATGTTAATTGTCCATTTGGATTTCTTCGTCTGTGAGGTATCTGTTTAAATCTTTCTATTGAATCATCTTTTCTTTATGGATTTTTATGATTTCTTAAATTTAGGCATAGTTCTCTGTCACTTACTTGTGCTGCATATACAATTCGCCACTTCTCTGCTTCTCTTTTTGGTGTATTTTGATATACAACAATCTTTAATTTTAGAGTGGTTCAGATTATCATTCTTTTCCTTTTTGCTTAATGCATGGTATTTCTTGATTATGAATGTCCCCACTCTGGAAGTCATAATTATATTCTCAGGTATTATCTTCTAAAGGTTTCATAGCTTCACATGAAATTCATTTTTGTGCATGGCATGCTGGAAAAGAGGCCTTGAAATCCGATGGAGCAGATATTCTTACCTTGTTCCTCTTTTGTAAGAGTGACTTTGCTATTCTTGGCCCTTTGGACTTTACTATAAAATTCAGGAGCCAGTTGTCAAGTTCCACAACAATACTTTTGGAATTTTAATTGTGATAACATTTAATTTACAGATTAAGAAGACATTCTTAAAAATATAATGACATTTTTACAATACTAAGTCTTCAAATCTATTAACAGGTTATATCTTTCCATTTGTTTAGGATGTCTTTAGTTTATATTAATATGCTTCTCTAAGTACATTCATATTGTTGTCTTCATAGAAATTTTGCAAATTTTTGTTAGCATTAGTCTTGTTACTTAATGCTTATGCTATTATAAATGGCATCTTCCTTAAATTTTGGTTGTCTCATTGTTGCTGGTGTATAGAAATATTATTGATTTTTTTATATGTAGCTATTTTAAATTCAGAGAACTTGCTAAGCTCTCTTATTAATTCAAATGGTCTATTCAGAGATCTTTTGGATTTTGTCGTGTGTATAATCATGTCATCTGCCAATAATGACAGCTTTGTTTCTTCCTTTTCTGTTTTCCTTGCCTCCTTATGTTGGTTAGGACTTCCAAGACAATGTTGAATAAAAATGCTGATAGCAAGCATCCTTGTCTTTTTCCTGATCTGCAAGGGGAAACTTATAACTTTCTTTATTAAGTATGATTTGGCTGAAGGTTTTGGATAGATGCACTTTATTATATTAAGATTTTTGCCTACTATTTTTAATTTGCTGAAAGGATGATGAATTGATGAATTTTATCAAATACTTTCTCTGCATCTAATGAGATTCTCTTTAGTTTGTTAATATGTGCTATTATACTATTATTTTTTAAAGTTTCATCCTTTGATTACTGGAATAAACCCATCTAGGTCATGATGTATATATTGCTGGAATCAATTTGCTCAGATTTTATTTAGGATTTTTTCATCTATGTTCATAAGCGAGATTGACCTATTTACTTTTCTGATAGTATCCTTGTTGGGAATTTGTACCATAAAATGAGTTGGGAAGTATTCTTTCTTTTTCTATTCTCTGAGAAAATTTATCCAAGATAGGAAGTATATCTTTCTTGAATGTTTACTAAAATTTCTTGATGTGGCCATCTGGGCCTAGAGTATATTTTCTGGGAAGAGTTTTACCTGTTGCTTCAGTGTCCTTGAGGGTTATGGATATATTTATTGTTCTGTTTATTCTTTTGTCAGTATCACTGTTACATTTTTCTAAGAATTTATTTACTTCATTGAAATGTTAAACTGTATTGGCATAAAGTTGTTCATACTTCTTTGTTGTCTCTTTTATGTCTGCAGCATCTGTAGTGATGACTTCTTTATCTTTGTTGATATTGGTTAGTTGTGCCTTCTATTTTGTTCTTTCCCATTTTCACAAGTCTTTTAAATTTTACTAGACTTTTTTTGAAAAGCCCAACTTTTGGTTTTGTTCATCATATTTTATATTGGCTTTATATTTCATCAGTTTCTGGTCTTTTATTATTTATCTTCTTTTTCCTTCTTTGCATTACTTTTTTCTGACTTCCTCAGATGGATGCTTAGCTCATTTAGTTTTTTTAACCTTTTTCCCTTTCTTAAATATTTATTTAAATTTATAAATTTTCGTTTTAATGCTATTTAGCTGCATCCTACAAGATTTGAAATGTAGTATTTTCATTTAGTTCAAAGTATTTTCTAATTTCTATTTTTTATTTTATTCTCATTAAAGGTTTATTTAGAAATACACTTTTTATTTTATAAATTTGGGAACTTTTTAGTTATCTTTTTGATATTTCTCACTTCATTGTTTGTGGTCAAATAACATATTCTGACTGTTCTTGACTGACATTTGCTAGAACTTGTTTCATGGCCACAGTTATGGTCAATTTTGTAAATTTTTTTATAGAACTTGGAAAAATATATATTCTGCAGCTTGGGAGTACTGAGTTTTATATGTCTGTTGCTTTTTAACTGCTTAATCAGTAGGGTCCTGGTTTATGCCTGTCATCCTTGGGTCTCTTTTACTCTCACAAGTGTCTCAGCTTAGATGGTAAATGGTAGGATATAATTAATGTCAAAGTTTAGAGCCACTCTTATTAAAAATCTTAAATGAGTATAGAATTTCTACCAACTCAGTCAACATTGAACATTTTGCTAGAGATCGTTACTTAAGACTTCCCTATTTCTAAAAAAAAAAAAAAAGTAAGATACGTGACTATTAAAAAAGAAGAGATATAATTTTAATGATTTTTTCCCTAGAAAATATTATCTACATGGAAAATTCTAGAATTGATGGCCAAGCTAATAGAACTAATAGGAAATAAGAGGTACAAGGTTTGAAAAGGGATGTAAGATCAATAAATAATAAGAAAACTTACTAGAAAAACAAATTTCCATTTACAGTACACTCAAAAAATTATAAAGTTCCTAAGGTTTTATTTAAGAAAACAGATTCATTATCTTTTTGATGCAAATCTGAAGCTTCATTGATATACACACAACAAGATCTGAATAAATGGATAAATATACCAGTAAATAGGTGGGAATGATCAATGCAGGAGCTATGAAAATATACCTCTAATTTTCCTTTAATTTCAATGCATTCCCAATTTAAATTAACAGTATTTGACAGAACCTGACAGATTTATTCTACAATGAATACTGAAGTTTCACTCTATAAATATACCCAAGATAATTTTGAAAAAAGTTGAATAAGTACACGGAGACTTGCCTAAGTAATTATCCTAAGTGTAAAGCTTTAGTAATTAAAACAATCTAACATTGGCATAGAAATGTACAAATAAATAAATGGACCAGATGAAGAGTTTAGAAAGACATCTATCCTTACATTGTAACTTAGCATATGTGAGAAAAGGATTCCAACTGAATGGGGAAAATGGTGGCAAACAAGTGGATTTCTTTTTTAAAAAAGTTCTCTGTCTTACAATAACAACACAATATTCTAAATGGCCAAAGCAAATAAAAGTGAAAAGTAAAGAAAACAATGATAAGAAAATATGATCTTTTTGACCCCAAAGAATACATGAATTACTTAAATAGTACATAAAGGCACAAATTATAATGGAAAAGATCAATAAATTTGATTACATTTAATTTTTTTCAAATATTAAAAAAACATAAACAATAAATGGAGGTAGTGTGCTGAAATAAGTTATTGGCAACAATACAATAGACATATAATTATACCAAACATTTAAAGAACTTTTAAAAATCGGTAGAAAAAGAAAACAATCTAACTGAAAACAATGGGCAAAAGAGATAACGGTAATTCAGAAAACTGAAACCTACAAAAGAAATAAATCAGTGAAAAAGTACTTGACTTCACCAGTAAACAGGTCATACAATAACAACAACAACAACAACTGCAATAATAAAATAAAAGGAGATAAATCATTTTACCAAATTGCCAACAACTGAAAAGTTGACATTATCTAATGCACCTGGAGGTGTGGAGAAACAGAAACTCCTGTTAGTACATAGGTTAATTAGGATAGCCACTAGGTAGAGCAATTTGACATTGCCTAGTAAAATATAAAATGTTGTTTCTTTATCATTTAGAAATGATAATTCAAAGTGTCTAGCCTAGATAAATTGTCACATATAAGAAAGAGAACACACACAGCACTGTAAGTTATAGGAAACACTGGAAGTTATGTAAATACCCACCAATAGGAAAGTGCTTTAATAAAATATATTTTTATAACAGACCGTATATAGTGTATGTATGTGTGTATGTATATATACATATGTGTATCTATGCATATGTGTGTATGTATATATGAATATATCTTGAAACCGTTAATGTTGAATTTAAAAATTGCAGAAAATGAGGCCAGGCGTGGTGGCTTATGCCTGTAATCCCAGCACTTTGGGAGTCTGAAGCTGGCAGATTGCTTGGGCTCAGGAGTTTGAGACCAGCCTGGGCAACATGGCAAATCCCTGTCTCTACAAAAAATAGAAAAATTAACTGGGCATGGTAGCCTGCGCCTATGGTCCAAGCTACTCAAGAGGCTGAGGTGGGAGGGTGGCTTGAGCCTTGGAAAGGGAGGTTGCAGTGAGCCAAGACTGCACCACTGCACACTGAGGTTGTGGTGAGCCAAGACTGCACCACTGCACTCCACCCTGGGCAACAGAACCAGTTCCTTTCTCAGAATTAATGAATAAAAATAAAAATTGTAGAAAATGAGCATATTTAGCATAAAATTATTTATATAAAATAAAAATAGCGGGCCAGACATGGTGGCTCACACCTCTAATCCCAGCACTTTGGGAAGCCAAGGCGGGCAGATCACCTGAGGTCAGGAGTTCGAGACCAGCCTGACCAACATGGTGAAACCCCATTTCTACTAAAAAAATAAAAAAATAATTAGCCAGGTTTGATGGCAGGCACCTGTAATCCCAGCTACTCGGGAAGTTGAGGCAGGAGAATCACTTGAACCCAGGAGGCGGAGGTTGCAGTGATCTGAGATCATGCCATTGCACTCCAGCCTGGGCAACATGGCAAGACTCCGTCTCAAAAAAAGAAAAAAATAGCAGATATACAAAACAGTATTATTGATGGATACACAACACATATACACACAAAAAGATACCCAAAGATGGGTAGCCAATTCATGACTAGTTGCTTATAGGCAGGGGTAGAGATAACAGGATTTAAGATTTGGATCAGAGAGGGAATCCCACTTCATCTGAAATATTTATTCTACTTAAAAATACTTGAAGCGGGAGCAAGATTTTTAAGGGATATCTGTTGTTACTACTTTATTCAGCATTACACTGCCAGGGTAATTAGGCAAGAAAAAGAAGATATTCAGATTGAAAAGGAAGAACTAAAACTATCTTTATTGACAGATTGCATGATCTTATATATAGAAAGTCCTAGGTAACTTGCTGAAAAGCACTAAAACTGAAAAAGAAGTCCAGCAAGGTTGCAGGATACAAGATGAATATACATAAATTGATTTCTGTGCATTAGCAGTGAACAATATGAAAACAAAATTTAGAAAACAGTTCCATTCACAATAGTGTCAAAAAGATTAAAATACTTAGGAATAATTTTAACAAAAGAAGTGCAAGACATATACTGGGAACTGGAAAATATTGTTAAGCTAAATGGAAAGACATTCCATGTCAATGGATCAGAAAACTTAATATTTTTAAGATGGTAATGCTCTACAAATTGAACTCCAGATTGATGCAATCCTACCATGATTCCTGCTGGCTTTTTTCCCCCAGAAATTAAAAATCGATCCTAAAATTCATATAGAAATATAAAGGAACCAGTATAGCCAAGACAATCTTGAAAAAAAAAAAAAAAGAATTTGGAGGGCTCACACTTTTCTGTTTCAGACCTTACTACAGAGCTCTAATAGACATTGCTATAAGGATAAACATGCTTCAATGGAATAGAATTGAAAGTCCAAAATAAACTCTTAGGTTTATGGTTAATTGATTTTCAACAAAAGTTTCAAGACAGTTCAATGGAGAAATAATAACAAATGGTGCTGGAACAACTCGATATCCCCATGCAAAAGAATGAACTAGGATTCCTACCTCTCAGCATACACAAAAATTAAGATTGATCGTGAGCCTGAATATGAGCTAAAACTGTAAAACACCTAGAAGAAAACAGGATAAATCTTTGTGATCTTTCACTGGGCAATAATTTCTTAGACACAAAGCCAAAAGCACAAGCAACAACAAAAATTGATAAGATGGGCTTCATCAAAATTCAATACCTGTGCACTTTGAAAGACATAGTCAAGAAAGTGAAAAGAAAACCTACAGACCTGGAGACCACATTTTCAAATCATATATTCAATAAAGGACTTGTAACCAGAACACATAATGAACTCTTGCAACTCAGTAATAAGAAAACAAATAAAGAATAAGCAAAGGATTTGAATAGAAATTTCTCCAAATAGATATATGAATGGCCAATAAGCTTAAGAAAAGATGTGCAATATCATGAGTCATTAAGGAAAGGCAAATGAAAACCACAATGAGGCCAGGCATGGTGGCTCGCACCTGTAATCCCAACATTTTGGGAGGCCAAGGTGAGAGGATTGCTTAAGCCCAGGAGTTCAAGACCAGCGTGGGTAACATAGTGAGACTCTGTCTCTACAAAAAAATTTAATAAAAAGTCAGGCATGTTGATGTGTGCCTGTTAGTTCCAGCTACTTGGGAAACTGAGGCAGGAGGATTACCTGAACCTAGGAGGTTGAGGCTGCAGTGAGCTGTGATCATGCCACTGCACTCCAACCTGGGCAACAGAATGAGACCCTGTCTTAAAAAACTAAAAATTAAAATCCACAAAATTACTACTTTTTACCTGCTAGAATTGCTATAATGAAAAAGACATAAGTATTGATGTGGATGTTCAGAAATTGGAACCCTCATATATTGCTGGTTATAAATGTTACATTTACTTTGAAAAACTGTGTAGCAACTTCTTAAAACGTGAAATACGCAGTTATCACATGGTTCAGCAATCATACTCCTAGGTATCTACCCAAGATAAAAACACATTCACACATAAACTTGTACATAAATGTTCATGACAGTATTATTCATATGTCCCCAAATGAAAACAACCCAATTATCCATCAAATGATGAATGGATAAGTAAAATGCAGTATATCCATACCATAGATTATTATTTGGTCATAAGAAACAAAATACTGATACATACTACAACATGGTTGAACCTCAAAAACATGTTGCATGAAAGAAGCCAGACACAAAATATTGCATGTTATATTCCATTTATATTAAATGTCCAGAGTGGGCAAATCTATACAGATAGAAAGTAGATTAGTGGTTGCCTGGAGTTAGGGGTGGAAATGGGCTGTGACTGCAAATGGAACAAGGTTTGTTTTTGAAGTGATAGAAGTATTCTAAAATTAGGTTTTGGTTATGGTCACACAGCACTGTAAATATACTAAAAACCATCGAAGTGTACACTTAAAATTGATGAATTTCGTGTTGTGTAAATTATATCTCAATAAAGTTGTTTAAAAACTACTTGAAGCAAATTTGATAAAATATTAAGGTTTCAGTTCTGGCTGGTTGGAATGCAGGTTTTTGTTTCTCGAAACAAAAACTCAGACACCACAAATTCAGGCCCCAATATGAAAGGAGATGAACATATAAATGTAGAGTCTTTTCATTATAGTCTTACGTTCAACTGCTGACAGGTGCCCCCATCTTCAAAGGAAATGAATAGGTTCTTGTCGGAGCACTCTCAGTGATGCCTACCAGTCATATGTAGCAAACGCAACTCTTTAGTACCTGACTCAAATACAAGCCAAGAATAACTAGACATACGAGGAAAACATTTAACATGAAAGACAGAAACCAAGACATTGTGGAAGGGTGAACTCAGAGGAAACAGACACAATGTAGAGAGCAAATAAAACTTAAAAATTCTTATAATACTTAGAGAAGAGAAAATCTGCAGCCATGGAAATTTTCAGAAATATATAATGAAAGGAATATTCAGAGAACAAAAAAAAATTACTGGAAATTAAAAATAATTTCCAGAAGGTTTGGAAGATAATAACAAAAGAAAAAGCATTAGGAAATGGAGGGTAAAGAAAATTAGAGAATCAACTGAGAGGTTGCTGTCTAACGGTATTTGCTGTCTAATGGTATTTCCAGAGAAGAAGAAAAGTGAAAATGTAGAAAGGAATGTCAAAGGAATGATGTAAGACAATTTCACATCAAGGAACAACATAAGTTTCTATATTGAAAATTATAGCACAATAATTGACAAAGAAGACTTACCAATTATATCTTAATGAAATCTTAGAAAACAAGGAACAGAAGAATACCCTAATAGTGTTCAGAGAGTAAAGACATTACAAAAAGGAACAGAAAACAGGTTTTGGATTTTTGGAAGGTGGAATTCAGCAGAACAATGTCTTGAAAATCCTGAAAGAAGAGCACGAGGATAGAACAAAGACATTTTCAGACTCAGACATGCATACTTTGGGAGAGATATGTGATATTTGTGGCCATCCAATAACTTTAAATTCCCTTTTTATTTTTCGGTAAACCTCCAACTTTATGATCCCTGCCTCACCAAGGTCAGAGCCAGAACTCAATTATCCAGAATCTATTGTAGTGAAGACATAGAGATATGACCTAGACTCTTCCAATCAGACATTCCCATGGAGGACTATAATGTAAAGAAATATGAGGAAGTAGATTTCATGACAGATCTGTTCCTGGAGAAGGGTAGTGACAGACGGTGACCTTTCAGAGGCAGCAGTAGCTTAGACTCTAATTGGAAATGTCCCTTGCCCAGAGTCTTTGGTGCCTTTGACCAGAGGATGTATAGGAATGCCTAACTATTGTTTGTTGAGTAATCTGGATATTGTTCCTGGATACACAGGCTCCAATCCTTAGTCTCTGGTCCTGCTGAAGATTCTGTGAGCTACTTAATAATCTCTAATGACGCTTCTAAGGATCCTTCTGGTAGATATGCTTTACCAACACAAGGGAGTAAACCAGAAAGGAGACTTGAGATGGGGGGAGTCAAGATCTAACATAATAGAGAGGGAAAGGGAACGCCTAGGATTACAATGACTAGAAACCTCAAGATGCAGGTCATGCAACAACCTGAAGACAAGTATCAGTCTAGACTCAAGTAAGCATCTGAGGGCTCCAGTAAGAATATTTCTGAGAAAAGAAATCTGATTTAGTACCAGATGTGTTTTATGCATTTAGAAGAGATTTACCTTTCTGGAAATGAATCTGGGAATGAATTAATGTAAAGTATAAAGCCAAGCAAATGAAAGAATGAGACAATTATTAACTACTGGATAAATAAAAATTTATACATGTATATAGAATTCACTATAAGCCAAAGGGGATTTTTTTTTAAAAAGTTACTCACTAGTTTACAGAATCTCTGGGAGAGTCCATGTAAGTCCAAACTTACATGCTACTCAAGACATGTATTTAAAATGTATTGACAGTCCAAAGAAGCATATATTAGATAATCCTTAAAACTCAATAGAGTGGTGTGTTCTTGTAGATGGATTCAGGAAGACTTCTGGCTCCTGCCTCTCTGCTGCCAGATAGCACTGTTACTGCTGCAGTATCCATGCAGTAGATGAAAATAAAGATGATTTGAATGAGTTTAATAATCCCATGTTCAATTTATTATATGTCACAATGAAATAATAAAGCTGCCCTTAAGATGCTGGATTTAAAGGCCAAGTCCCAAACTGTGGGTTTTAGGTCACAATTTAATCTATACAGTCCGTGCCTGATACTTGCTGCCATGTGTCTTTCTCCTTTATATCCAGACTCCTCTAGATGTTCATAAAAAGAAGTCCACACCAAATATTGGCATTTGTAGGCACAAAAGGTACAGGGAAAGTTGGCTTTAACCATCTTTTTCTTCCTTTCCTGTCCTTTTCCTTCCTTCCTTCCTTCCTTCCTTCCTTCCTTCCTTCCTTCCTTCCTTCCTTCCTTCCTTCCTTCCTTCCTTCCTTCCTTCCTTCTTTCCATCCTTTCTTCCTCCCTCCCTCCCTACCTCCCTTCCTCCCTCCCTCCCTCCCTCCCTTCCCTTTCTTCTTCCTTCTTTTTTTGGACTGAGTTTTACTCTTCTTGCCCAGGCTGGAGTGCAATGGCGCGATCTCGGCTCACTGCAGCCTCCACCTCCCAGGTTCAAGTGATTCTCCTGCCTCAGCCTCCCGAGTAGCTGGGATTACAGGCCACCACCACGTCTGGCTAATTTTTGTATTTTAAGTAGACAGGATTTCACCATGTTGGCCAGACTGGTCTTGAACTCCTCATCTCAGGTATCCTGCCCACCTTGGCCTCCCAAAGTGCTGGGATTACAGGCGTGAGCTACCACGCCCACCTTTACCTTCCTTTTCTCATGCAGCTTATCAAGAAGGGTCCATCAAAGCATTTGGGTCAGAGACGTGTAGATATTTTGGAGAGAGAAGCAAGCATATCTCATGGAAGAGACTTATTCCCTTAAGACAAGTGCCCATTAGAGATGACAGCTGCTTGTCAAGTAAGACACATTCTGGAGAGCTGCCACCTCAACAGCTTGCATTAAGCACCAAATAAATGTAGCACTCGTGGAGTATAGAAGATAGAATTCTCACCAAGGTCTGAGGTTGGTATAGAAAGATCCCTGATGTGGAGAGCCTCAGATTGGTCTGGAAGGCAGAGTTTATAACTTAGAAAAGAGAAGGAAGAGATAAGTGAAGCAAGGGAAGAAAAGCATAGAGTCAAGAACAAGGATTAGGAGTATTTGACTAGAACTAAGTTTCTATAAGAAAATTGAGATAAATTTGGGAAACAAGAAGCAATAAAGATGTGGTTTAAACACAATCATTTACTTTGTTCCTTTCCAAACCTCACTAAAGTGACAGTAACAGGGTTTTTGTTTTAAGAAGTGAACTTACAAAGACAGAAAATGGTAAAGGAAAACAGGTAGTGGCCAGTTTTGGAAATTGGAAAGCAGATGGACAAGTATAAACTGATTTATCAAACACCAGAAAGTTGAGTCCTAAATTGGCAACGAGGAAAGCCAAGAAACAAAACAATTGTCTCTACAGAATCCAAAAGGCTTAGGATGTCATGGCATTGGGTACCTCTGGGAGTGACAGTTAAAATGAGGCTAAGGAGAATTTGTTGAAAGTCTGTCTAACAAAATAGAGCCCTAGGTTCCCACCCTCCTCTAAGCAGCTGGATAAACTGTGTCTCTTACACCCTGGCAGAAGACTGAGCTTCATTTTCTAGAGTAGGAAAAAAAGGTGGCCTCTGGAGTGGGAATTTCTAGATAACTTTTGAGAGTGTGGTTGTCATAGGGAAAATAAGTTGATAAAGTGAACTGTACAAGTAGGGTACTTTTAGAAATGTGTAGCCTCTTTTGCCATTTGGTAGGAAAGTCAGACCTGTACCCTCCAGGAGAAAGATTGAAGCATCTTTTGTGTTGAGTATGACCAGCTCTAGAAATACCAGTGTTAGGAGTTCACCTAGGAAACAGCCCAGTTAGAATATCATGCAGGGAAGCATAATCAATAAAACCATTCATGTACCCTGAGCTTCTAATCTGCCTTTTTTTGTGCTGTACTTTTATATATAAGGCAATTACTAAAGGTCAGCAGACATTGAGGAAAGCCTTAGGTGAAAGCAAAAAAAAGAAAGATAAAATGGACAAAAGGCAATTTCAAAGAAACAGACCATGCAGGGAGAAAAACAAAATAGAATTTCAAAAACCATTGAGATTTTAGTATTGAGAGATAAAAGAAGAAATGCTCCCATGAAGCAAGAATAAGACAGTAAGAAAGAAAGGAATGTACATACATGCAGAAACTCTCAGGTAACAGAAATGATCTCTGGAAATTAAAAATTTGGAGAAATGAAAAAGACAGAGAAAGGAAGTTTAGAGATACAGATGAAGAAATTTTTTAGAAAATAAAATGCAGTGATAAAGCAATAGAAAATTTCGGGAAGGGGAAAACAAAGAAGTAAAAATTAAAGGTCTAATTCATGAGAGGTTCAATATCCAAATAAGAGGAGTTAATATACAGATGAAAAGGAGTAGAGGAAATCAAAGAAAGAACTAAAAAAAAAAAAAAAAAAAATCCTGAAATTAAAGAACTTCATTTTTGAGACTGATAAAATTTAAGAATATGGGTTCAAAAAAAGCTTCTATAAACGTTGATAGAGAGAAACAACCTAAAATAAACAACACACACAATGAACAGGTCATCTGTAAAGAACCAAGAATCATATTCATATCCTCTTCATACTCATGCTCACACCAATACCCACACAATAATTTCAAAAGTTAATAACTATTCTCTCCAAAATACAGATTAAAAGTATAATTAAAGTCAGAATTAAAGGTGCAATTAGCATATACAAAGGAAAAAAACTATGATAATATCTCCATCTAGATGAAGGAGTATTATAACTTTCTAAACATGAAAAGCACGAAAAATATTACAAAGGAAAATGAAACATTGTATGTCAAAAACATTTTTGTTAAATAAATTTAAAGAAATACAAGTTAAATGACAAACTGGCAAAAAATAACATATCTAACAAAAGGGTTTAATATGTAAAATATTGATGTAATTAATATGTAAAATGTTTATATAAGTAGGTAAGAAAATACCCTGGGACCCGATTAGAAGAAAACGGTCAAAGGATGTGAACCAATACATAAGATGAAATCCAAAAGACTAATATTTATGAAAAAAATCAAAATCAACCTTAGTGGTAGTCCAAGAAATGTAAATTAAAAGTTGATCTAACTTTTTAACTACCAAAATTAGTAAAATAATATATTTTTTCTAAGTAAAGTTGGCCAGTGTTCAGGATGTAAAATATGTTTTTTCTTTAAAGTTTTGGCAACATGTATTAAAGATCTTAAAATATTTAAATTTTATAATAAGGTAATTTCATTTTTAAGTATCTTAATCTAAGAAATTTCATTCAACCAATATTTTACAGGAGAAATGAATTTCTAAACTTCCTTTCTCTTTGTCTTTTTCATTTCTCCAAATTTTTATGTTTTAGATACTGAAATACGGACTACATATTTAAGTAAAAGTGATTCGTAATAATCGTGGAAAAGTGAAAACAAAATAGCTGTCCAATAATAGAGGAAAAGTTTAATCACTTGTCTATATAGAGTAGAATTTTTTCAGTTATCAAATATATTATGCTTATAAATAATTTAAATTAGTAGTAGATTTTCTAACTGAGACAAAAATTCGATTAAACACAGCATTTAGATATTGACTATCAGAAGAAACAATGGCTGATATCTGAGGCATTTGGTCAACAATCCCCCACTTGAAGTAATAGATTTGAAATACATAAGCAGCAAGAAAGACAAACAGGCTCTCCTATTGTCCTACAGTTTGGGTAAGAGCTGTAGTGAAAAGGACTTTAAACTTACTCAGCTTCACTTCTTAACTTCCCCAGTTTAACACCCCCCAACACATACACACAGCAAGAAGCTTAGGAGGCATTATTTCTAAAAGACCCAAAGAAAGACTTTCTAATTTCCAGAAATCCATTAATTTTAAGGGATCAAGTATTATTTTTTAAATTATTCTGATAAGAAGAAAATACTTTTCTTTGGTTGTCAGAACTGTCAAGTTTTCTTAGATGATGAATTCTGCCTTATTGTGATTACTGTGGGTAAGGGCAAAATGGAGGAGTATCAAGTGACAGTGTAATTATTCTCTACTGGTAGCTATGGCTCCAGTTGAAAGAAGCAAGAAGTAGTCTCACAACAAAAGCAACCACTGAAGACTCATAGAGAAGTGACTCATTTGGCTAGAACACTGAAGGATCACTCTGTCATTGTACCCGGCAAATTCTAAGCAGTTATTTTTTTTTTTGGAGCACAGTCACACTTACACATTGTAGTATTTCCTTTTGATATGCAACATCTGAAGACTATATGTATAAGAAGACATTGCATCATTCTTCCTAGAATCCTTAGAAATGTAGAAAAGAAATAATGTAGTTTATAAAACAGATACAAAGTGCTCGATCCAAAGCTTATTTTACTTGTATATTCAAAAAGAAATACGGATTTGTGTGATTTTTCATAGTCAGCATTTTGTTATTTCTTGAGGGAGAGACCCTCAGCATGGTATTTAAGTTTCTGATATTTAATTATCCTTCTACATTGTCTCACTTTTCTCTTTTCATTTCTTTAGAGCAAGTTTTCTAATAGAAAGAATGAAATATTTTATTTTATATTCCAAAAATATAAAGAATTCATAATAAAATCATTGTCGAATAATTTTTAAGATTAAAAAATTGGGGCCGGGTGCGGTGGCTCAAGCCTGTAATCCCAGCACTTTGGGAGGCTGAGGCGGGTAGATCACGAGGTCAGAAGATCGAGACCATCCTGGCTACCTGGTGAAACCCCGTCTCTACTAAAAAATACAAAAAACTAGCCGGGCGAGGTGGCGGGCGCCTGTAGTCCCAGCTACTCGGGGAGGCTGAGACAGGAGAATGGCGGGAACGCGGGAGGCGGAGCTTGCAGTGAGCCGAGATCGCGCCACTGCACTCCAGCCTGGGCAACAGAGCGAGACTCCGTCTCAAAAAAAAAAAAAAAAAATTGGGATGAGATTGGGAGACTATCATATGATACAGGTAATCTTGTCACTTGTACATCCTCAGTGTCACGCTTGAGTAGTGACAACTTTAAGTAGGAGAGGAAGACAAGCTGGATCCTTGGGTTCTTCTATAAGGAAGATAAAGAGAGCACACCCTGTGGTGTCTAGATGTCCTTGGGGCTTCACTGTAGACTATCATTGGACCCTCTGACAGGTACTGACCATATGTCTGGGAAAAGGGAGATGTAATATTCAATGGTGACTATGTAGCACAATATTGCCCTTGGTAGAAATAAAGACATATAAAGGAGTAACTTAGTTTCAGGAGAAAGATCATCAATTTGTATTAAACCAGTTGACTTTCATGGGCTCAGTGGGCCATCCAAGATGGAGAAGGAAAGCAGAAGCTTGGGAGAGAGTCAGTTACTGGAGAAAGCTATGACAATAAATAACATGTTTAAAGGGAAACAGCATGGTACTAACGGAAGCCCTGAACATAAATAGGAAATTTTAAGAAATATAGATTACTACACTTGATCTTAGCCAAAAGGCCAAGAAGCAATTCAAACACAGATTACTTTGCCTCCTTTTCATCTTTATATAAATGGAATTATGTAATAGGTATTCTTTTGAGTCTTGATAATTTTACTCAATATTGATCTTTAAAACTGCATTTTCATGTGACTTTTGTTTATCTTCATTGCTAGATGGTATTCTCTTGTGTGAATATACTGCAGTGTACCTATTCATTCCATGCTGATGGACATTTGGGTTGTTTACACTGTTTGGCTACCAAAAACAATGTTGTTATGAATATTATTGGATGTGACTTTCAGCTCACAACCATACACATTTCCTAAGCATGTGGAACAGTTGGATCACAGCACATGTGTATGTTCAGTTTTAGAAGATACTGTTCAAACAGTTTTCCAAAGTGATTATAGTGCTTCATATTCTCTGTAGTATGGTATGACAATTCCCACTGTTCCACATCCACACCACCACTTGACTTATCAATCTTATAAAATTTTAGCCTCTCTTTTTAATATTAGTATTCTATTCAGGTATTTAATTTGTGGATGCCTAATACTTTTTTCCAAATATAAATTTTTAATCTCTGTGTATTCTTTCTTTTAGATTTCGTTCTAAACACTGAAGACATACTCTGCTACATTTGGGTCACACCCCCAGCTCTAAGTAATTTAATAGACTTTAAGAAGACAGAGCCCAGCAGCAACTGAAACATAACAGAGTTGCAGAGTCAGCTAACATTAATGCCTGGGCAAAGCTGTTGCCCAGAGTGGAATCTCACTAGTGAATAAACAAGCCCGAGAAAAATTATCATCTCATTTGCAAAAAAAAGTAGGCTGGTAGACCCTCCTACCTCATAGATACACCAACCCAATTTTTTTAAAAGTAGCATTTTCCTACATTGTCAACTATCTGGAACATACCTAAACACTGGGAGTTTACTGCTTATTAAATGGAAACTATGAAGTCTAAGGCCAACTATGGCCAGAATCCAAATTGTAACATAATGATATTTCATCCAACCAAAGAAGAGTTTAATGATTTTGATAAATATATTGCTTACATGGAATCCCAAGGTGCACACAGAGCTGGCTTGGCTAAGATAGTTCCACCCAAAGAATGGAAAGCCAGAGAGACCTATGATAACATCAGTGAAATCTTAATAGCCACTCCCCTCCAACAGGTGGCCTCTGGGCGGGCAGGGGTGTTTACTCAATACCATAAAAAAAAGAAAGCAATGACTGTGGGGGAGTATCGCCACTTGGCAAACAGTAAAAAATATCAAACTCCACCACACCAGAATTTCGAAGATTTGGAGCGAAAATACTGGAAGAACCGCATCTATAATTCACCAATTTATGGTGCTGACATCAGTGGCTCCTTGTTTGATGAAAACACTAAACAGTGGAATCTTGGGCACCTGGGAACAATTCAGGACCTGTTGGAAAAGGAATGTGGGGTTGTCATAGAAGGCGTTAACACACCCTACTTGTACTTTGGCATGTGGAAGACCACATTTGCTTGGCACACGGAGGACATGGACCTTTACAGCATCAACTACCTGCACCTTGGGGAGCCCAAAACTTGGTATGTGGTGCCCCCAGAGCATGGCCAGCGCCTGGAACGCCTGGCCAGGGAGCTCTTCCCAGGCAGTTCCCGGGGCTGTGGGGCCTTCCTGCGGCACAAGGTGGCCCTTATCTCGCCTACAGTTCTCAAGGAAAATGGGATTCCCTTCAATCGCATAACTCAGGAGGCTGGAGAGTTCATGGTGACCTTTCCCTATGGCTACCATGCTGGCTTCAACCATGGTTTCAACTGTGCGGAGGCCATCAACTTTGCCACTCCACGATGGATTGATTATGGCAAAATGGCCTCTCAGTGTAGCTGTGGGGAGGCGAGGGTGACCTTTTCCATGGACGCCTTCGTGCGCATCCTGCAACCTGAGCGCTATGAGCTGTGGAAACGTGGGCAAGACCGGGCAGTTGTGGACCACATGGAGCCCAAGGTACCAGCCAGCCAAGAGCTGAGCACCCAGAAGGAGGTCCAGTTGCCCAGGAGAGCAGCGCTGGGCCTGAGACAACTCCCTCCTCACTGGGCCCGGCATTCCCCTTGGCCTCTGGCTGCCCGCAGTGGGACACGCTGCCACACCCTTGTGTGCTCTTCACTCCCACGCCGATCTGCAGTTAGTGGCACTGCTACGCAGCCCCGGGCTGCTGCCGTCCACAGCTCTAGGAAGCCCAGCTCAACTCCATCATCCACCCCTGGTCCATCTGCACAGATTATCCACCCATCAAATGGCAGACGTGGACGTGGTCGCCGTCCTCAGAAACTGAGAGCTCAGGAGCTGACCCTCCAGACTCCAGCCAAGAGGCTCCTCTTAGCGGGCACAACATGCACAGTTTCAGGCCCAGAACCTGAGCCCCTACCTGAGGGTGGGGCTTTGATGGACAAGCCTGTACCACTGAATCCAGGGCTCCAGCATCCTGTCAAGGCTTCTAGGTGCAGCTGGGCCCCTGTGCCCTAAGCCCACGGGCTGCCTTTATATCCCACTGCCCTACTGTGTGGCAGTTTGATGAAACTGGTTACATTTACATCCCAAAACTTTGAGTTTGCAGGACTCTGGTCATGCATGAAAGAGCCCCTCTGGTGATGCCCTTGGATGCTGCCAAGTCCATGATAGTTTTCAATTTTGCAATACTTTGTTCTTCCTACTGGACCCTGGAATGTGTTTGGATATTGCTAAAATCTATTTCTGCAGCTGAGGTTTTATCCACTGGACACATTTGTGTCTGAGAACTAGATCTTGTTGAGGTTAGCATAACCTGGTATATGCAACTACCATCCTCTGGGCCAACAGTGGAAGCTGCTGCACTTGTGAAGAATCCTGAGCTTTGATTCCTTTTCAGTCTACCCATTTGTCTCTTCCCCTCCCCTACCCCCTTTTTCTTATAAAACTAGGTTCTTTTTACAGATAAGGTCAGTAGAGTTCCAGAATAAAAGATATGACTTTTCTGAGTTATTTATGTACTTAAAATATGTTGTCACCAGTATTTGTTCCCAAATATATTAAAGGTAATCAAAATGTTAAAATCTGATTTTATTTCAAATATCGTGTCTTCAACCTGTGTGTGTACGTGTGTGTGTGTGTAGATAATTCTTTATGTACTTCATGATTATTTGAAAACATGTCATTGTGTGGTGGTGAATGAGCTCAGGGGATGGTTGTCGCATTATGGCTGTCCAGCTGAGTAGCGGGGCTGGGTTGCATTCAGGCTTCAAGGATGGTGGATTAGTCCGTTCTTGCATTGCTATAAAGGAACACCTGAAACTGGGTAATTTATAAATAAAAGAGGTTTAATTCCCTCACAGTTTCACAGGCTATACAGGAAGCATGATGCTGGCATCTGCTCAGCTTCTAGGGAAGCCTTAGGAAACTTAGAATCATGGGTGAAGGGGAAGCAGGCATTTCATGTGGTTGGAGCAGGAGAAAGAGAGGGGGATGGTGCCACACACTTTAAATGACCAGATCTCATGAGACCTCACTCACTATTGCAAGGATAGTACCAAGAGGGATGATGCTAAACCATTCATGAGAAACCCAATCCCATGATCCACGTACCTCCAACCAGGCCTCACCTCCAGCACTGGGGATTACAATTTGACATGCGATTTTGTTGGGACACAAACCCAAACCATGTAAGATGGCTTGATAGGGTCAATCTGGTGCTTAGCTAAATAGCAGGACCCAAGTTTCTGGGAAAGATGAGCAGCCCTAAGATAAAAGTACCATTATCTAACTAGTTTTTCTCACAGGCTCCACTGCCTTTTCAAAGCTGTGTGTATATTTCACACTGGTAACTCACCTACTCAGCCCAGTAAACAAGTCTCCAAACAAGTGAACAAGACCATTTCAACTAGTAATGTGTACTGTGTAGAAATTAAAGCAGAATTGAATGGCAGAGCAGAATGAGTAGGTGCTGGCCCAGATGCTGGTCCCAGAAGGCTTCACAGAGGTGGAGACCTTTCTGAGACCCAATTGACAAAATAAGAAGATCCAGAGCAGAGTTTTCCACCTGTAGGGAACAGTAAGTGCAATAGACCTACCTTGGAACTTGGGGATCTTGTTTTTCCAGGAATGCAAGATAAGCTCATTTGTTTCTGGGGCATAGAGAGGAAGGAGAGAGGCGGGGGCAAAGCATGTAGGGCCTTGTGTCTCACGTTAACTACATTATTTGATATTCTTCAACTTGAGAAGGCACTGGAAGTTTAAAACAGCAGTTGATAAAATGTGACTTACACATTAAATAATCAGCTTAGTTGTTCTGTGGAGAATGTATAGACGAGAAGCAGTTAGGCCATCTAAGTAATAATACAAGTGACAGTGATGGTTACTTAGACTTCTGTTTCCATATTGAAAATGTACACAAGTTAACTCGTAAATGGCTTTTATCACATTGAGGTGCTTTTTTAATACCTAATATGTTGACAGTTTTTAATCATGAAAAAGTGTTGAATTTTGTCAAATGCTTTTTCTGCATGTATTGTGATCATATGATCCCAATATAATATATAGTGTAGCACACTGTGTATCATATAGTGTATCAATTAACATATAGTATATCACATTGATTTGCATATGTTGATTCATTTAATGTTCTGTGAAATTCAGTTTGGCATTATTGCATCTATGTTCATCAGGAATATTAGCCTGTGATTTTCTTTTCTTGATGCATCCTTGTCTGGCTTTGATATCGTGGTGGTGCTGGTCTTGTAAAATGAGTTTGAAAGTATTCTCTTTTTTTTTTTTTTTTTTTTGAGACGGAGTCTCACTGTGTCTCCCAGGCTGGAGTGCAGTGGTGCGATCTGGGCTCACTGCAAGCTCCGCCCCCCGGGTTCACGCCATTCTCCCGCCTCAGCCTCCCGAGTAGCTGGGACTACAGGCGCCCGCTACCGCGCCCGGCTAGGTTTTTTGTATTTTTAGTAGAGACGGGGTTTCACCATGTTAGCCAGGATAGTCTCGATCTCCTGACCTTGTGATCCACCCGCCTCGGCCTCCCAAAGTGCTGGGATTACAGGCTTGAGCCACGGCGCCCGGCCTGAAAGTATTCTCTTAAATTGTTTGGAAGTGTTTGAGGAGAATTTTTCTTAATTATTCTTTAAAACTTAGGAAGAAGTTATCATTGAAGACATTAGGTAATATGCTTTTATTCAATAGGAAACTTTTTTATTACTCATTTAATTTACTTATTGGTTATTGGTCTGTTCACATATTTTGTGTCTTCATGATTCAGTTTTAATAGGTTGTATGTTTCTAGGAATTTATGCATTTCTTCTAAGTTACCCAATTTGTTATATAATTGTTCATGGTAGTGTATTATCCTTTGTATTTCTGTGGTGTCAGTTGTAATGACCCTTATTTATAATTTCATTTTTGCCTCTTCTCTCTTTTTTTCTGTATCTGGCTGAAGGTTTGTCAATTGTGTTGTCTTTTAGAAAAACCAGCTCTTAATTTCATTGATCTTTTCTATTGATTTTCTAGTCTTTATTTCATTTACTTCTGCTCTGATCTTTATTAGTTTTTTAATCTGATGACTTTAAGCTTAGTTTTTTTTCCCTAGTTCCTTGAGGTATAACATTAGATTATTAGAGATCTTGCACTTTTCCTAATGTAGGTGTTTATCAATTAAGCTTCTCTCTTAGAACTGCTTTTGCTGTAACTCCTAAGTTTTGTATGTTATATGTTCATTTTCATTTCTCTCAAGATATTTTTTGAATTTCCTTTGATTTATTCTTTGACCTGTTCAAGACTGTGTTGTTTAATTTTCACATAATTTTAAAATTTCCAATTTTCTTTCTGTTACTTCTTTCTAAGTTTATATCATTGTGGTCAGAAAAGATGCTTGACATGATTTAATCTTCTTACATTTGTTAAGATTTGTTATGTGGCCTAACGTGATCTATCCTGGAAAATGTTCCTTGCTGTTAGATGAAATGTTTTGTATATGTTTGACAGGTCCATTTGGTCTATAGTGCTGTTCAAGTCCTCTGCTTCTTTAATGATTATGTTTGGGTGATATATCTTTGGTTGAAATTGGGGTAATTAAGTCCCCTAATATTATTATTGTATTGCTATATACATGTATATACACATATGTATGTATAAATAGTAAATATTAGAACTGCGGGATATATATATTATTGTGTTGCTATATATATGCATATATACATATATTTGCTTTATATATATAAAGTAGGTGCTCTGATGTTGGGTGCATATATATGTACAATTGTTATATCCCTCAGTTCTGTTAATATTTGCTTTATATATGTGTGTGTATATATATATATATAAAGTAGGTGCTCTGATATTGGGTACACATGTATTTACAACTGTTATATTTTCCTGATGAATTGACTACTTTGTCATTATATAATGACCTTCTTTGTCTCTTGTGATAGTTTTCTTAAGTTCTATTTTATCTGATGTAAGTGTAGCTACCTCTGTTCTCTTTTAGTTACTGCTTGCATGGAATATCTTTTCTTCATCTCTGCACTTTCAGCCTATGTAGATCCTTAAAGGTAAAGCCTCTGCACTTTCAGCCTATGTAGATCCTTAAAGGTAAAGTGAGTCTCTTGTAGGCAGCATATAATTGGATCCCATTTGTTTAAAACCTATTTAGCCACTCAGTGTCTATTCATTGGGGAATTTAATCCATTACAGTTAATAATATATGATAAGTCCAAGTTCATATCATACTCAAAGGTGAAAAGCTAAAAGCTTTTTCTATAAGATAAGGAACAAGACAAGGATTCCCACTCTTACCAATTCTTAGTTAAAAAAGAAAGAAAAGGCATCCAGACTGGAAAGGAAGTAATGAAATTGTATCTGTTGGATCTTACCAAAATCAACATACAAAAATCAGTAGCATTTCTACACACTTAGAACCAACAATGCAAAAAAAGAAACAATTTCATTTACAATAGCATTAAAGACTAAAACATAACTAGGAATAAATTTAAGGAGGAAAAAGATCTAGACAGTGAAAACTGTAAAACATTGAAGAAATTAAAGAACACAAATTAATGGAAATGTATCCTGTTTTCATATGTTAGAAAAATTAATATTGTTAAAAGTTCTATATTAACCAAGTAATCTATGGATTCAATGCAATCCCTATCAAAATTACAGTGGCATTTTTTATAGAAATAGAGAAATACATCTTTACATTTGCATGGAAACACAAAAGACTCCAAATAGCCAAAGAAATCTGGAGCCAAAAAACACAAAGCTGGAGGCATCACAGTACCTTACTGCAAAGTCTACTACAAATCTGTAGTATCAAAACAGCATGGCAGTGGCATATAAACAGACACATAGACCAGTGGAACAGCATAATGAGCCAAGAAGTAAACCCATGCATTTATGGTCACTTGATCTTTGTTAAAGATGCCAAGAACACACAATGGGGAAAGGACAATCTCCTCAGTAAATGATTCTAGGAAAACTGGATAATCCACATGGGGAAGAATGAAATTAAATCCTCATCTCACACCATATACAAATATCAACCCTAAATAGTTAAAAGAATTAAAACATAATACCAGAAGCTGTAAAACTACTAGAAGAAAACAGGGAAAAAACGTCCTTTTTTGGTGTGGTGCAGATTTTTTATTTGATTTATTTATATTTTTAAATTTTTAATTTCCATAGGTAATTGGGGAACAGGTGGTGGTTGGTTACATGAGTAAGTTCTTTAGTGGTGATTTGTGAGATTTTGGTGCACCCATCACTCAAGCAGTATACACTGCACCCAATTTGTAGTCTTTTATTCCTCACCCCCTTCCCACTCTTTCCCCTTGAGTCCCCAACATCCATTGTGTCATTCTTGTGCCTTTGCATTCTCACAGCTTAGCTCTCACTTATGAGTGAGAACATATGATGCTTGGTTTCCCATTCCTGAGTTATTCACTTAGAATAATAGTCTCTAATCCCATCCAGGTTGTTGTGAATGCTGTTAACTCATTCCTTTTTATGGGTGAGTAGTATTCTGTTATGTATATATATACCACCATTTGTTTATCCACTTATTGATTGATGGGCATTTGGGTTGGTTCCACATTTTTGCAACTGCAATTTGTGCTGCTATAAATGTGCACATGTAAGACCTGAATAGATGTTTGTTCAAAGAAAACATTAAAATAGCCAACAAGTATATTAAAAGGTGCCCAGCATCATTAATCAGGGAAATGCAAATCAAACTACTTTGAGATACCACTTCACACCTGTTAGGATGGCTATTATCAAAAAGTCAAAAAAGACAGCAAATGTTGACAACGGTATGGAGAAAAGGGAACTCTTATACACTGTTGGTGGGAATATAGATTGGTACAGTCATTACACGAAAAGTATGAAGATTTCCAAAAGAAATTAAAAATAAACCTATCATATGACCCATGAATCCCTCTCCTGGGCATATACCCAAGGTAAATGAAATCATCACCTTGTAAAGATATCTGCATTTCTATGTTCATTGCAGTACTATTCACAGTAGCCAAGATACAGAAACAGCCTGTCTGTCAACTGATGAATGGATAAAGTTTTTTAAATTTTTATTTATTTATTTTTTGAGATGGAGTCTCGCTCTGTCACCCTGGCTGGAGTGCAGTGTCACCATCTCAGCTCACTGCAACCTCTGCTTCCCATGCTCAAGGGATCCTCCAGCCTCAGCCTCCTGAGTAGCTGGGATTATAGGCATGTGCCACCATGCCCAGTTAATTTTTCTATTTTTAGTAGAGACGGGGTTTCACCATGTTGGCCAGGCTGGTCTGGAACTTCTGACCTCAAGTGATCGGCTTGCCTCAGCCTACCAAAGTGCTGGGGTTACAGGTGTGAGCCACCATGCTCAGCCAAGAAATCCTGATACATATACACAATGGAATATTTTTCAGTCCTAAAAATGAATAAAATCTTGCCATTTGCCACAATGTGGATGAGCCTGGAGGATGTTATACTAAGTGACATAAGCCAGACACAGAAAGAAAAATATTGCATGATCTCATTTGTGGAATGTTAAAAAAAGAAAAGAGAAAAATTCAAATATACAGAGATAGAGAATAAAATAGTGGTTACCAACAGCAGGAGTGTGGGATGGAGGAAAAATGAGGAAATGGTCAGAGGATAAAAGATAACATAGATACAGGATGAACAAGTTGAGAGATTTCATGTACCACATGAAGATTATAGGTAATAAAATTGTCTTGCCAGATGTGGTTGCACATGCCTGTAATCCCAGCACTTTGGGAGGTCAAGGCAGAAGGATCGTTTGAGCCCAGGAGTTCAAGACCTGCTTGGGCAACATAATTGAGATCCCCTCCCTGCAAAATAAATAAATAAATAGTACTAGATTAATGCTAAATGAATATATTTCAACTACTCTAGTCACAAAGACACAAAACAATGAAACAATGGGCATGTGAGATGATGGATATGTTGATTTGCTTCACTGTCGTAACCTTTTTGCTACCTATATGTTCTGTAGAAGCATGTTGTATATCTTAAATATAGATAAAAAATTTTAATAAATAGAACTGCCAGCAATCCCACTACCAGGTGTTAAAAGGAAAAAGCCTTAGACTTTTACATTTAACATAGTTTATTTGAACAAAGCAAAAAACAACCCTTGAGTCAGGCAGTCCCCAGAGCCAAAACAGGTTCAGGGTACTCTATCCAACAAGGTGATCCGGCAGCATTTATAAAAAATGGTATTGAGGTTAGGGACAACTTAATTAGTCACAGCTTCATTGGTTTATTGGTTACAGAACCTCCTGCAATTAATTGAAGTACAGCGACTATGATTAAACTCTATATTGCTTTGGACTGTTGAGCTGAGTGCAGAAGCCAAGTCTAAATCAATGGCCTTTTACAATTTTGCTTAACAATTACCCTCTTTTGGTCATGCTCTTAGCAACTAAAGTGTGACCAAAATTAGGGAAATTGGTGCTACTCTCAGTCACCATTGTGTTGGGTTTCTGGTCTCAACATGTCATTCATAGGTTATGGTGTCCCCATAATCATACATTTATTTAAGTTTTTGTCATTTCAGGCTGAAGGGAAACCATTTAGCATTCATCAGATGGCTGTGTGTAGACATTTGAGACTTTTTGAGAAAATACCGTTCATGAGGGAGACAATTATGACATTTAGGAGAATAATACCAAGAATTTGAAGTATGCGCCTTAGCCAGGGTCCTCATGAACCAAGTCAATTCAAATGGATTACCCAAAGAATGAACCAGATTAGTCTATTCATTTTAGCTTAATAGCCTGTTCATTGATAATTTTGGTAACTGAGTCCCTACAATGCTCAATGTATTTATTCACATGCAACAAAAAGTATTAGCGACTAGTTAAAATCCTCCTTGTTCAGCTAGTAGGTATTCTAGCATCCCATGACTTGGTTAAATTAAAACAGAATGAGAACAAGTGAGTCTCGAAGTCTGATTACAGTATTATCCTATGCAGGGAAAGAGGTAGCCATAGCAAAGATAAGAAAGGTAAGAGTCTCATTATGATTAGTCTTGTTCTTGCATTTTGGGAAAGGCTGTTCACATCTAAGATGCTGTCTACTTCTGGGGAAGCTTGTCCCTAGTCAGCTTTACCTTAAAGTCTCCAACAAGTATACAGTTCAAGAAGTCTGGAAGGATTCTCCTGAGTTGTGAGATGAAGACCAAAGACTTGAGGCAACAAAGATCCACAGTAGTGTGGGCAATGAGAAGAATCTGGCATAATTCCCTCCAATGTGGTTCAAAAGAAGTCCTTTTCTGATATCATTTCCAGAAGACCCAGTAATCAGATTTCTAGATCATGAAAGATCTAATTATCTTCAGTTGATAAGTCATGAAGGGCTTGCTTTACCTGGTGAAAATATTCTTTGGGACAATGCATTGAAACCTTGCAGTATTTACTCATATGAGAGTTTAAGAGAATTGAAGATATATGAAGTGAAGTTTCATCACCAGTGCATAGGCCCTCCAGCAACCATTCCACAAAGGACCAATCCATGCTTTCCAGTGGAGTGGGTCTGATCGCTATTAAAGCCAATAAGAGTGCCTTTGGCCAAAGTAATCCAATTGATTCGTCAACTGATTCAGTTAACTTCCATTGATTCAGTTAACTTCATCAGTTGATTCTCTTAACTGCCACTATGTTTGTAATACCTTATTTAACCGTCCCACAACTTTTGTCCAGTAAAACAAACACCTCCATCACTGGAGACCCCTCTAAGAATGCCACATAAAGTAAATACATTTTTTTTTTTTTTTTTTTTGAGACAGAGTCTTGCTCTGTCACCCAGGCTGGAGTGCAGTGGCATGATCTCGGCTCACTGCAACCTCTGCCTCCTGGGTTCAAGCGATTCTCCTCTCTCAGGCTCCCAAGTAGCTGGATTACAGGTGTGTGCCACCATGCCTGGCTGATTTTCTGTATTTTTAGTAGAGACAGGGTTTCACTGTGTTAGCCAAGATGGTCTCGATCTCCTGACCTCGTGATCCGCTTGCCTGGGTCTCCTAAATTGCTGAGATTATAGGCATGAGCCACTGCACCTGGCCAGGAAACACATTTTTAAATGACCTTTCACCTACTGCTCTAGTATTCGCCCTTCTGCATACGGAAACTTCTACAAAACTGGAACACAGACTACTGGAAGAACATATTCATATTTCATTAAAACTAGCAATCAAAATTTCTCTGTAAATGTTCAAGTGGTTCATCAGATAGCAGGAGTATGCCACCTGAAGTTTTCATTGTCTCCCTAGGATTATGGGCTTGACAACCAAACACTGGTTATAAACAATTTTAGCAATTTTAGAAGAGTCACCATGCCAATACTTTTAAAAATTTGTATTATTTTGTCTGCTCCATGATAGGTTATGGAGGGCAGAACCTTCAGCAATGGAAACTATTAAAGACCTGGGAAAGACCAGGTGGCTGTCCAGGCCCTCCATGAGTCCATACACATTGAATTTACATTGATTTTACTTCCCTTCAAATATCAGTCTTGTTCCTCCAACTCAGGTACATAGCACTGTCCGTTAAACAGGCTACTACAGGCAATTCGATTTGTCTTAAGAAGTTCATTCAAATTGCATATCTTTATAATTTCAGCACTGGCTGACCCAGCATGAAAATCTGTTAAAGTATTTCCCTGGTTTCAATCAACTTCTGTTCTGCCTCATATTCGACTAGCAATCTTATGAAACACTTAGTTTGTTCATAAAAGTTCCTGGAATTCTTACCTAGTGCCATGGCGTATTTTCGAAGTTACCGGAATTCTGTACTTGTCAGAATTCTTTCCACAAAATTCCCTGAAGATGAAACACTTCAGGCCATAGTAAATAAGTAACCATTTGTGCATGACAAGACTTGAAATGTCCATAAAGATCTGATGAGAGTTCATTACAATCATGATGCAATTGACATGGAAATTCCATTACTTCTGTTGTATACAACATCTTAAGATAATAACTGGAATTATGATGGACAGCATTACACCAGGATGATCAGATTTATATAAATTTTATACTATTTCTGAAATACATATGAATAACACATCCATACAAATATAGCTCAAAGAAGGTCTAGCATCACTTACTATTTGAAAATGCTTTCCATACAGTTTAATATATCAAATATTCCTAATTAGTTTAATATATCCCTTTCAGATATTTCAGGGCCCCTTCTGGAATGCAACAAAGTCAATTCAAAGTCGAAAGACTTATAATTAAAAATTTAATTTTGGGAAGTTTGTCAAAAATATCAAAGTTTAAAACACTTGATAAAAATGAAGACACAGGTCACTGTGAATAATACTAGTCATTTTTTTAACAAAAATTACAAAATATTTCAAAGACAAATACAGAAGGCTATACAGTCACAGAAAAATTTCAGCTCTGTTAAAAGAAAACTGTCTTCTTAAGTGACTGAAAACCAAATAACATGAATCAGAAGAAATTATCTTGGTAAACATAGAATTTTTGTTTACCTAGGCCAGTTTCCCAAAATGTAAATGAAACCTCTCACAACTTTTTATTTAGAGCAGCTCAATATGCTGATGAAAACTTTAACACAGGGACCAAATTCCAGTTTTTCACTGATGTACTTTTGATGATAATGCTCAATTATTAGAAAAACTTATAAATAATTCCCTTCTAATTGTAGCCAGCTTGATTACTTATAAAATTCCTTTCACAAGATTCATCTTCTCCAGCTTTCTTATGCATCGATTTTATCTATATCTTTCCTTCCTTCCTTTATTCATTCTGAAATCAGCTTTAAACAACTTCCAAACTAGACATAATTACTCTTTTCCTTGACAAGAACACATCTTTTATGACTTATAGCTTCACTTACCAAAAACATGTCTTACTTTCTTCAAATAAGGAATTATTTCTAGTTCTAATTACCATATGTTAGTTTATATATATATATATATATATATATATATATATATATATATATATNATCCACCCACCTCAGCCTCTCAAAGTGCTGGGACTATAGGCATGAGCCACCACGCCAGGCCGAGACCAAGAGTTTGAGACCAACCTGGGCAATCGGGTGAGACCTCTTCCCTATAAAAATAACAATTTTTTTGTTTTTTTTTTTTTTGAGACAGAATCTCACTCTCTCACCCAGGCTGGAGTGCAGTGATGCAGTTTCGGCTCACTGCAACCTCCGCCTCCTGAGTTCAAGCGATTTTCCTGCCTCAGCTGCCCAAGTAGCTGGGATTACAGGCATGTGCCACCATGCCCAGCTAATTTTTTTTTTTTTTTCTGTATTCTTAATAGAGACAGGGTTTCACCATGTTGGCCAGGCTGGTCTTGAACTCCTGACCTCAAGTGCTCCACTCGCCTTGGCTTCCCAATGTTAATCAGAATTTTAACTCTTAGTAACTTTATTTTCTAGTGACAACTTAGTGAGTTGTTTTTTATTTCTTTCTTTCTTTCTTTCTTTTTTTTGGGGGGGCATCTTGCTCTGTCAACCCAGGCTAGAGTACAGTGACACAATCATAGCTCACTGAAGCCTCAACTTCCTGGGCTCAAGTGATCCTCCCACCTCAGCCTGAGTAGCTGGGACTACTCCCATCACACCCAGCTAATTTTTAAAATTTGTAGAAATGGAGTCTCACTATGTAGCAATCCTCCTGCATCAGCCTCCCCAAATTCAGGGATTACAGATATAAGCCATCATATCCCACCAAAGTGAGCAATTTTGAACTGTTTTATATCAGCATTTTGTAGATGAAGCCCATTTCATAATTTTAGAAACATGTTTCCTCATAATGCAATCCCTTTCATGTTTATTAATACCCCGATATATTTAGCTTCTTTATATCATATAAAAAGATGTATCACTAGCAGAATTTATCCATTTTCAAACATTAACCTGTGGTACTAGCACTGTGTCTGGTACCAGATAAATGACAACAAAAATGGCTGACATGAGTTCAATTCAACCATTCATCTATTTGCAGATACTAACACAGAACACAGGGAATGAATAATCCTTTTCTTCATAGCACTTAAAAATTATTAATATTCTGACGTGTACTGCATACATGTGTACATCTAGATCTTCTGTGACACTGCATGATGGAAGAAACTACATCTACCTTGTTTACCATTGCTTCCCTGGCCCTAGTAGGATGTTACACATACTAAATAGTCAAATATCAGTTAAAGAAATGAATATGGCCATGCTGAGATCACGCCACTGCACTCCAACCTGGGCGACAGAGCAAGACTCTGTCTCAGAAAAAACAAAAAAAAGAAAATGCACAGAAATGGACAAACTCACATATATTTTGTAAATTAAAATTACAGCAAGCCACCTCTCCCCTTAATACTAGCCTTCCTTAATAGCCCCCACAGAATTTTAGTAAGGCTCTCAATTTTGAAGCACCTGTAAATTTGAAGGCCAAAGTAATAAAAAAATTGGTGCTTGTCTAAAGTTTTTAATAAAGAACAGAAAAACCCACATCTTCCTGTCTCTCTCATTCAGTTAGGTGGGTTTGTCATTCCTAGTGTAACAAGAGATGGAAGTTTATTCTTAGGAAAATTGAAGCTGAGAGCCTGAACTCAGGGACTCCAGGCACAAATGAGGATGAGAGTGAGCGGCCTGGCTGCAAAGGGGAATAATACTCAGCTAATACTGAGATGGTGGAAACAAACACAAGATGAGGGCACACTGCATTCACTGGAAGGGAGTAGCCCTAGAGAGCTGCTCCACCCACAGTACATCTTGCATGACCAAGGAATAAACTTTTATGCGATAGGTAAAAGCCTCATTGTCCCTGTACTGCAGTAGGCAGACAGCCTACAGCTGCAGAGAGCTGCCTCACTCAAGGCCATGCCTCTTCCCAGTTTGGCCCACATCCAGTGACTGCTCAGCGCTGCAGCATAAAGCTTGGCCAACTCTGCTGAATTCAGGACGCCCCGGAAGGGCCATTTGAGCTCCAGAGCTGCCTGCAGGATCCGCTGAGACTATCTTTGGCCCTGAGCCACAGATAAACTTTTCCCTGAGCTCAAAACTGCTTCCTTCCTCTTTCTTTCTCAGATATGGATCCTAAGGGCACTCTTTAAGAAAGATCTTTGTGCTGAAGTCTTAGAGTGTGCTCTGTAGTGAACCTGACTGCAACTGTACTTTAGGTTTGTTTGTGTTTCAAAGAGCATAATTTCCATGAAAGAATAAAGATCAATGCCCCCTGCTGAAATTATAGTTCTTCTTTGCATGGTTATTCAGTGATGTGAACAGATAGAAATGGCCACATGAGACTCTCAACTTCCAATTTATGGAATTATTGCTGTGACCCTCCCCCGCTGCCAATAAAAATATGTCCCTTTGAACACCCAAAGTCACAAGGACAAAAAGCAAACATTTTGCCTTTGAGAGGCATGATGGATCATTCCCAGTTTTTCACCCAGATTTACTGGAACCACGCTCTCTGGCTCTGAGAGGAATGGTCCTATGTCCAGAGCAGTGGGCTCTCACATGCATTGTGACTGGAAATGTGACATCATACAGCTGCTTTGAAAACTGTGTGTCAGTCTTCCATAAACCTAAGCAGACATCTATGCCTAGAAGATCTTTCCCTAATTATCTACCCAATTCATAAGAATCAAGAACTATGAAAAATGCATATGTCTTTGAACAGGTAAATAGAAAAACTGTAGCGTATTAAAATATTATTCAGCAGTAAAAAGTAATGAACTCTGGCACATGCAACAGGATAGATGGATCTTACAAACATATGATTTGGGAAAAAGAAAAACCAGATCGAATGGAAAACATACTGTACAATTGCATTTATATTCATTTAAAAAATAAGCCAACCTAAGCTGTGGTCATAGAATTTAGAACATGATTACCTACGGTGGGAATTAACTGGAAAGTTCCAGGCTGTGGGAATGACCTACATCTTGTTTTGGGTGATGATTACATGGGTTTATATAATTGTTAAAACTCACCGATGTGGAGACCTAAGATCTATAAGTTTTATTGCATGTGTTTTAAACTGGAGAAAACTGAATAGGAGCCAACATAGGGGAGCTGGAAAAGTGGGAACCATCTTAAGAAACTCTGGAAAGCTAAATTCTAGGTTGGCAGGGAAAAAAAGCTGGAGAGCAACATAATCCCCAGTGCAGAACCAAAAGGAATGAAGATTTTGTGACACCAGGTACTCCTGGAGTTGGGAATAAAAGAGGCTAAACAGAGGTTGGGTTGGAAATCTGTTGGAGAAGTGTCAGTTTCTTGGGTCAGCTCCATCAAGTTAGCATCTGGATGCCTGCTTCCACCCACCCCAGTGGAAAGTGAGACTTTCTCACTCTTATATTGAGGCAAATAATTGGCAATTAAAATTAGGTGATAATGTTGGGTTGTGGCTAAGGAAATGGAGAGAAATAAAGAAGTTCTGAAAAATCTCAGATGATTGATAGCTTAGCTCACATTCTAATTTGGAACGTTAGAATTGAACATCTGCTTGTTGTCCTTCAGCGACATCTCAGTCTCTTTCCAGGCAGATAGATGCCCTGGGACACCTAAAATTAAAAAAATATATATTGAGTTGTGAAGACAAGAAACATAGGCACGTAGAGAATTTTTAGAAAATATTGCTCCTATTGCACTCCTGTTTCTACTCAGCTACTTTGTCAGTATTTTGCATTATTTTGCCAAACAAAAGCAAGCAATGGTACAGCTAAAGTAGTTCCTAAATTAGCCTTTAGAAAATTCAGGAAGTTGCTTGTGGTTGTGGAGGGCTTCTTCAAGCAATTGTAGTTAGAATTCTATGTTACTTTATTTTGACACATTCAATTTGGACTGCTCTTCTTGACAGATGGTGCCCATATTCAGCTGTTTGCCCATGTTCAATATTAACCTTTTGCCATGCTGTATTCTATTTTGGAAAATCAAGAAACATTGATAATGAAAACTAAAGGCAAGTGTGGAGTCATCTTTGCCCTCTCCCGTGACCTCCATTGCTAGGCTTCACTTCATTTCTGAGAAATAATAATCTTGTGTTCTCTGCACATTCTTCACGTTTATACACATAATTTTACACAGCCAAGATAATATGTCAGGTGTGGCTTTACCAACTTCTCCTCCTCCCCGCCCCCCATTTAAAAACTTAATGTTACAAGTTCTGAATACATTGCTATATATATAGATCCTAGTGACTCCAGCTGAGTCAATCGATCTGTGTAATTTTTCATTTTATTTCCCTGCTGATGGATAAGTAGATTATTTCCACATCTTTCTTACCTTAATGCTTTATTGAATAGCTGTGTACATAGAATAGAGTTCCTTGGTTATATTTCTACTCATTTTCAATTTTTCTAGGAACAGCTATATTGGTCTACAATTTCTATCTCCATTAGCAGTGTGACCATTCTGGTTTTCCCATATATTGGCCCATTTTTATATTGCCAGATCCTTCCACCTTTTTCTTATCTAAATTGATTTTTTTTTAAAGTATCACTGCATTTTCTCAATTACTAGTGATCTTGTACATCTCCTCATATTTACTGGCCATTTGGATTTCCTTTTTTCAGGTTGCCTGTTCTAAGCCTTTGCTCACTTCTTTTGGGTTGACTCTTGTTTTGTTTATTGATCTCTAGAAGTTTTCAGGAAACTCATTTATTGTCTATTTTATGTATGATAAAACTATTCTATGCTGTGTCTTGTCTCTTAATTTTTTTGTGTCATTATTACACCGAAATTGGTTAAGTATATCAGACATTTCCATCATTGTTTGTGCTTTTGGTTCTTCTTTAGGGCATTTTATCCTACCTTGAATGGATAACATATTCTTCAATATATTTTCAAATAGTCTTGAAGTTTTCCTTTGTACAGCAGGTGTTTAATCTATCAGTAATTTACTTATCTAAGTAGTGTGAGGTAGAGCTCTATTATTCCCCCCAAAAAGGCCACTATCATTTCACCTATTGAATAATTAATTCCTCTTCACAGGATTGGTATGCCACTTTCATTATATACAGATTCCCACCTGCACAGTTGAGCCTTGAACAACATAGGTTTGAACTGCATGTGTCTACTCATACATGGATTTTTTTCAATAACTATATTGGTAAATATCTTGGACATTCAGAACAATTTGAAAAATCTGTGAGACAAATCTTGTGGTTTAGAAATATTGAAAAATGAAAGTAATTATGTATGTTATGAATGCATTAAATACATGTATATAACGTGTATGTTATCATTTATTACTGTAAAACATGCACAAATCTGTTTTTAAAAGTTAAAATTTATCAGAACTTACACACAGATCATACATGGTGCCAATTTCAGGTGAGACAAATGTAAACAAATGTAAAGATGTAGTATTAAATCGTAACTTCATAGAATTAACTGTAGCACCCCTTGTACTACTGTAAGAATTTTGTAGCCACATCCTGTCACTATCGAGGAGAGCTCCGGTGTTGCGCATATCCTCTTAAAACGCTGTGGAACGCTAATAATCTACACATGAGCAAATATACTCAGTCAATTGCAGGTTCCTGAGCATTTTTCATGTTTAGTACAATATCATAAAGTTTGAATAACACCGTGAAACCCATACGAAGTACCACTAGTGATCCTGGAAGTATTCCCAAGAGGCAGAGAAAAGTCATGACATTACAAAAAGTTGCATTGCTTGATGCATAGTGTAGACTGAGGTCTGCAGTGAGGTTACCAGCCATTTCAGACAGACTGTTCATCTTCTAAACAGATGAAGTAAATTGAAGGTATCCAGAAATACAGTACAGTACTTTAAATGCATTTTCTCTTCCTTATGATTTTCTTAAAAACACTTTCTTTTCTCTAGCTTACTTTATTGTAAAAATACAGTATATAATACATGTACCATACAAAATATGTGTTAATCAACTATTTATATTATCAGTAAGGCTTACAGTCAACAATAGGCTATTAGTAGTTAAGTTTTTAGGGAAGTCAAAAGTTACTCAAGGAGTTTCAACTACACAGAAATTCAATGTCCCTAACCCTCTCCTTGTACAAGGGTCAACTGCACGTGCCCATATGTCTGGCCTCTGTGTTCTGTACTTAGATGTATTGTTAATTTCAGCTCAACTATCACAGTTTGATAAGGGAGAAGTCATTTGTCCTTTTTTTAGGTATCATTTTGGAGATTCTTGTTTAAATCTCTGACTCTAACACTTGCTAGCTTTATCACCTTGAACAAACTGCTTAATGTCTCCATGACTGGGTTTTGTCATCTGAAAAACAGAGATAACATTTTTCTTATAGGTTATTATGAAGATTAAATGAGTTATTCTGTGCAGAGTAAATTGAACAGTGTTTGGCATTTTATAGTCACCGTGTATGTTAGCTATTTTAAATAACAGTTTTGTTATTAGAGATTAAGAGGGATTTCTGTTCATCAAAACATATGGAGAAGAAGAGAAAAGACCAACCAAGGAGTGTGAACAGATATTGTATTACTCATCTCTAATAAAGAGCTAATATCCAGTATACATAAAGCGCTAGAACAGAGACAGCAAACCTAGTAGAGAAATGGACAAATACATAATAGTCACTTCATGAGTGAGAATATCCCATTGGCCAATAAACATATGAAAAAAATGCTCACTCTCATTTGTAATCAGGAAAATGAAATCCTTCCTTCCTTCCTTCCTTATTTCCTTCCTTCCTTCCTTCTCTCCTTCTCTCTTTTTTCTTTCTTTCTTTCTTTCTCTCTTTCTCTCTTTTTCTCTCTCTGTCTCTCTCTCTCTCTTTTTCTTTCCCTTCCTTCCTTCCTTCTCTCCTTCTCTCTTTCTTTTTTCTTTCTCTCTCTCTCTCTCTTTCTTTCTTTCTCTTTCTCTTTCTTTTCCTTCCTTCCTTCTCTCCTTTTTTCTCTCTCTTTCTTTCCCTTTCCCTTTCCCTTTCCTTTCCTTTCTCTCTTTCTTTCTTTCTGGGTCTCAGCCCAGGCTGGGCTGCAGTATCAGGATCACAGCTCACTGTACCTCAACCTTCTGGATTCAGGTGATCCTCTCACCTCAGCCTCCCAAGTAGCTGGGACTACAGACGTGCACTACCACACCCAGCTGACTTTTCTATTTTATATAGAGATGAGGTTTTCCATGTTGCCTAGGTTGGTCTCCAACTACTGGGCTCAAGTAATCTGGCCATCATGACCTCCTGAAATGTTGGGATTACAGGTGTGAGCCACCATTTAAAAAAAAAAAGTTACAGGGTCTCACTCTGTCGTCCAGGCTGGAATTCAGGGGTATAATGATAGTAAATACAAATTTAATGAGACATCACCACAATCTCACCTGACTGGCTATAACTAAAAAGTCTGATATTTGCCAAAGATTTGCAAAAGTGAAGAGCAATGAGTACCCTCATACACGGCTAGCAAGTGTGTAAATTGGTAACAACTGTTGAAAAACAATTTGCCATTGTAAAGTTTGAATTCACATACAGTTGTCCCTTGATATTCTGGGGGGTGAAGGGGGTGAATTTTAGGTCCTCCTAAGTGTTCTCAGGATGTACAAGTCCCTTATATAAAATAACTTAGTATGTGCATGTAACCTATGCATGTCCTCCCATATACTTTAAATCATCTCTAGATTACTTATAATTCTTATTACAATGCAAATATTATGTAGTTGTTCACTGAAATGTTTTTTATTTGTTATTTTTATTGTTTTTTTCCTCATTTTCTGAATATTTTCAACCCACAGTTGGTTGAATTCACTGATGCTGAACATAGAGGTTACAGAGGGCTGACTGTATTGTACAACAAGGTATCCATTTATAGATAAGAGGACACATGAGCTCCAGTATACATGTCTAAGCATGTTCTGAGTAACACTGTTTTTAAAAGGCCCAAGTGAAAACAATCCAAATGCCCATCAACAGCAGAAACATTTATACCCTTGAACACATTACGGCAACGCAACAAGACCAAGTACAGTACACGGAACAATATAGATGAGGGAAATAACACATGAAAATACATTAAAATACAAAAAAGCATTATTCTATTTATATAAGTTTATATAACACTTTCAAAATGAGAAACATTTTAATTAATTTATTTAGAATTTTGCAGAGGAGTTTTGTCTCTTCTCCTCAATTTGTTAATTTATTTAATCATTTAGCTATAACATCATGAACTTATATTTATTTTATACTTTGGATTATAATTCAATTCTACTTCGGTTATTTTGTTGCTCAATGTCTTTGATATTTGGCCACCGGGAACTGTTTGCATTGGTTTCTGTGCCCCTCTAACATAATCCCATCAATGCTATTATTTGTTTTGTATTTACCACATCCTTATTTTCCAGATGGTTGGATCACAGGGGTGTTTCTTATGAATAGTTAAGCACTATTCCCCCAGTGCTGTTGTTGTGGTAGAGTTCCCAGAAGATGTGGTTGTTTAAAACTGTGCAGCACCTGCACCCTCTCTGTAATTCTCCTGCTCCAACCAGGTAAGATATGCCTGCTTTCCCTTTACCTTTTGCCATGATTGTAAGTTTCCTGAGGCCTGCCCTGAAGCAGAAGCTCCTGTGCTTCCTGTACAGCCTGCAGAACTGGGAGCCAATTAAACCTATTTTGTTTTTAAGTTATCCAGTCTCAGGTATTTCTTTATGTGAGCAATGTGAGAATGGACTATTACAGTCACCTTTCTCATCCAAAGAGAAAAACATGGAGAAATCTAAGGATATGGAAAACTTAAACTACATTAACAATAAGGAAGAATTGTTATGCCCGATGGTAGAAAATGCTCCCTCTCTTCAGGTGCCAAAGAATGAATCACAAAATATGACCATATATTAGGGTGAATAGAAAATATCAATATTTTCTTTAAAAAATAATTTTAAAATGAAGCATTCTGAATTATCATGCATTCAGACTAGAAATATTTTTAGAGTCAGAAAATGTACAGGTCCTTTTCCTAGTAGGTTAAACATTTTTTATTGAATGAACCTCAGATTTGAGGGAAATACAAACCAAAAAAGCCAAACTTCCATGAAACAGTAAATATCTATTACATGCATAATAAACTCTGGAGGAAGACAGCCTGATTTTGATTTCCAGCTTCTCTTACCAGCTTGTGTGACCCTGAAAATTACTTAACTTTATGACCGGTTTCCTCAATGTAAAATGGAGATATTATGTACCTCGTGTGTTTAGTTGACAGTTCTATGAGTTAATAAATGCAATTTGTGAATACCAATGCTTGGGACACAATAGCATTAGTGGAGTGTGTTTAGATCTAAAATTTAATAAAATACATAAAGGAATAGATGAGATTCATTTACAATAGTGCTGAGAAAAATTTGCAGCCTTAATTATTTTCTGCATCACATTCAAAGAATGAAATTAACTGGATTAAGCTTCTGATGTACAAGTTAGGAAGGGATAGTCTGAAAGTAGCAGGAAGGAATTGATATACGTATACACAGAAATTAATGAATTAGATTAACTGTAAAATAATATACTAAGTCAACAAAAAGCTCCAATGATATGAATTTTTTTGAAAAATTAACTTACTAAATAGAACATTTAAGACATACATTTCTATATATTACTAAATAGAACATTTAAGATATTTATGTTTCTGTGTATGAAATATGGAAAGATGGCAGAAGATCTACCTATTCAAAAATGACAAGGATTAGACAATTTCAAAGAGGAATTGTGTGACATCTCCAGTTTAAGCATACGTAGGCCTTTAAAATGAGAAAAATTTCATGTTTTAAAATAAGCACATTATTGATAGAAAATCCTGATGAACTGCATGCAGAATGAGAGGAAATGAGAGGAAATGATGGACAAAATGATGTTCATTTATGAACATCAATGTAAAAATTTTAACTTAAATATTAGCTAAGATAATCTAAGTACATTAGAAGAATAACATATGATGAGTACATGGGGTTTATTGCAGGAAGGTAAGGATTGCTTAAAATAAGAAAATCTAGGAATATAAATTATCCAGTAAATATATCCAGAAGAAAAGTTATATGATCACATTTATAAATGGTGATAGCCATTTGATAAAATTCAAATCAGTCTTGTTTTACACACACCCACAAGGAAGCAATGGATTCTTTCTTTTTTTTTTTTTTTTTGAGACGGAGTCTCTGTCAGTCGCCCAGGCTGGAGTGCAGTGGCCGGATCTCAGCTCACTGCAAGCTCCGCCTCCCGGGTTGACGCCATTCTCCTGCCTCAGCCTCCCGAGTAGCTGGAACTACAGGCACCCGCCACCTCGCCCGGCTATTTTTTTTTTTTTTTTTGTATTTTTTAGTAGAGACGGGGTTTCACCGTGTTAGCCAGGATGGTTAACACGGCCTCCCAAAGTGCTGGGATTACAGGCTTGAGCCACCACACCCGGCCGCAATGGATTCTTTCTTAAAATAAAATACAAGGCTGGGCATGGTGGCTCATGCCTGTAATCCTAGCACTTTGGGAGGCTCAGGCAAGTGGATCACCTGAGGTCAGGAGTTCAAGACGAGCCTGACCAACATGGCAAAACCCTATCTCTACTAAAAATACAAAAATTACCCAGGCATGGTGGCACATGCCTGTAATCCCAGGTACTCGAAAGGCTGAGGCAGAAGAATCGCTTGAACCTGGGAAGAGGAGGTTGCAGTGAACCCAGATCATGCCACTGCACTCCAACCTGGGTGACAGAGCAAGACACCAGCTCAAAATAAATAAATAAATAAATAAAATAAAATAAAAATAAATAAAAAAAAGACAAATATAATCTATCTAATAGTGAGATACTTTAACTCCAAGCCACCATTTTCATTCATGTGAGGTATCTGAGGCACTTCAGCCAATAATTTATGGAATTAGCCCAATTAACCACTGAAAATATTTTTAGAAGTATAATTAATGGAAGGGAAGGGACAAAATTTATTTTGTTGTGGTTACAGTTGATAAGGCTGAATGTGGGGAAAATTCAAGGAGGAGGCTAAACTTCTAAAATGGTTTCTTTATGGCCACCATGCTGGCTTCAACCACGGCTTCAACTTCTAGGAGGTCATGAATTTTGCTACCATTGATAGATCAGTTCAGACAAAGTGATGTCTCAGTGCAGTGGCAGGCAAGCCATTGTGGGCATCCTATAACCCAAGTGCTATGAGATGTAGAAATACAGGCAAGCTGGGGCATTTGCAGACCCCATGGAGTCCAGGGCACATGCCAGCCTGGAGAGGCCCACCTGGTGGAAGATCCAAGTGCCCAAGAGGACTACCCTAGCCTGAGACACCACCCAGATCACCAGGGCCGTGACCCATTTAGCCTATGGCCTCCTGCTGTGATACCCATTGCCTCGCCCTTGTGCCGGGTGTTCCCGTGGTCCATATAGCATGCAGTGATACTTCCCAGCCCAGGACTTTAGCCTGGACCCACTGCTCACCCTAGCTCCATCAACCCTGGTCTGAACCCCTCAACTGACAGATATGGTTGTCATTGCTGTCTGTAACTAGGGTCTAAAAAGTCAATACTCCAGGCTCTGTCCAGGGGGTGCCTCTTGATGGTCACAGTGCACATAGCTTCAGGCCCTACATATCAGGCCCTGAGCCTCAGCCCCTGCCCACAGATGGAGCATTGATGGACAGGCCTGCACTACTGAGCCCAGGATCCAGCATCCTGCCAAGGATTCCAGGAGCTGCTGAACCCTGCCCCTGAGCCCATGGTCAGCTTTTATATGTCGCTGTTTTGCTCGGTGATGGCTTCTTGATATTGCTCAAATTTACGTCTCACAACTTTGGGCAAATTTGCAGATTGTTACAGTTAAAGAGCCTCCTGGTGCTGAGCTAGCCCCTCTGGTGAGGATTCTGGGTGCTGCTGAGTCCAAGGTCGTTACCAAATTCACCATATATTTTTTATCCTCCCAGACCTTTCAATACCTTGACACTTCTACTTCTGCGTCACCAGCTGAGATTTCATCCATTGGACATGAGTGTCTCTGAGAACGAGGTCTTCCTGGGTTTGCTGGGAACTCATCTATCCCAGCGTCCCAATTGCTGGAACAACTATGGAGGCTGCTGCACTTCTAAAGAGTTCACAATGGGGTTCCCCTTCAATCTTCTTCCCTTATCTACCCCTGCTCTAACTCTCCCTTTCTAGCAAAACTAGCCTCTTTTTTTTTTTTTTTTGAGACGGAGTCTCGCTCTGTCACCCAGGCTGGACTGCAGTGGCCGGATCTCAGCTCACTGCAAGCTCCGCCTCCCGGGTTCACGCCATTCTCCTGCCTCAGCCTCCAGAGTAGCTGGGACTACAGGCGCCCGCCACCTCGCCCGGCTAGTTTTTTGTATTTTTTAGTAGAGACGGGGTTTCACCGGGTTAGCCAGGATGGTCTCGATCTCCTGACCTTGTGATCCGCCCGTCTCGGCCTCCCAAAGTGCTGGGATTACAGGCTTGAGCCACCGCGCCCGGCCAAAACTAGCCTCTTATGACCAATTAGGTCAATAGAGTTAGAGAAAAAGTATTATCTTTCTGAGTCATTGAGGTATTCAAAATGTGATGTCACCAGTATTTGTTCAAAAATAAATTAAAAGTTACCAAAATGTAAGATCTGACTTTCTTCCTAATATTGTAGTTTCAAACAACTTGGAAAGGAAGTTATTCTCCATGCATTTTTCTTCATAATTAGTTGAAAACTTTTAAGGCAAAATGTATTTTATGGGCTGGTTACATTGGGTGGTGATGCTGAGCTCAGCACATGGTTTTGGGGTTCTGGCTGTCTGGCCAAGTGGGAGTACTGGGTTGCAGTCATGCTTTGAGGCTGGCCTTAGGCTCAGCCTGGTTCTCAGCTAAATAGCAGGACCCAAATTGCTGGGAAAGATGAGCAGCCCTAGGCTGAAGGGGCCATCTGACTATCTTCTCTCCCAGGCTCCACTGCCTTTTCAAAGTTATTTGTATATTTCACACTGATAACTCATTCACTCAACCCAATATTGTCCCTAAATAAGTGAACAAGGTTTCAATCAGGAATGTGTGCTGTATAGAAACTAAGGAAGGATTGGACAACAAAGCAGAATGAGCTGGGACTGGCTGAGTGGCCAGTCTCAGAAGGATTCACTAAGCAGGAGACTTTGGGGACCCAATTATAAAACGGGGAGGTCTGGAGAAGAATTTCCTGCTTGCAGGGACCAGCAAGTACAATAGACCTAACATAGAACTTGGTGAGTTTGTGTTTCCAGGAATACAAAAGAAGCTTATTTGTGTTTGGGACATAGAGAGGAAGGGAGAGAGGCAGGGGGCAGAGCATGGAGGGCCTTGTGTCTCATGTCAGGTGCATTATGTGGTGTTCCTTCAACTTGAAATGAGAAGGCATTAAAACAGCAGTGGAAAAGATGTGAACGACACATTTAAGTAATCAGCTTAGTTGTTCTGTGGAGAATGTGTGAGTAGGAGAAGCAATTAGACTATTTATAATACAAGTGAGAGTGACAGTTGCTTACACTTAATTGTTAGTATTGCAAATGCACAGAAATGGAAAAATTCAGAATATATTTTTAACATTGAAAATGACAGTTTGGATGAAGAAGGAAACATTCAGAGAAGCAAACCACTGCCCACCTTAGTACCACCCTTCCTTAACTTCCCCACTCCCATCCAGAATTTCAGGAAGGCTGTACATTTTGAAGCATGAGTAATCAAAACTTGGTGCTTGTCTAAAGTTCTCAATAAAGAGCAGAAAATCTCTTATCATCCTGTCTCTCCTATTCATTCAGGCAACTTTGTCTTTCTTAACATAACAAGAAGTTTATTCTTTGGAAAATTCAAGCGGAGGGACAACATAGGGTCTCCAGGCATACAGGAGGATGGACTGAGATTCCTGGCTGAAAAGGTTTAAGCTAATAGTGACACGGTGGAACCAGAGATGAAAGCACACTGCATTAACTGGAATGGAGTAGCCCAGAGAACTGCTGATCTCTCAGTACATCCTGCATGACCAAGGAATGAAATTTTATGTGATAGATAAAAGCCTCATTGACCCTGGGGTGCAGTAAGCAGAGAGCCTTCAGCTGCAGAGAGCTGCCTCACCCAAAGCATGCCTCTTCCCAGTTTGGCCCACATTTCATGACTGCTCAGTGCTGGAGCATAAAGCTTGGCCATCTTTGCTCAACTTAGCACATCGCTGAAGGGCCATTTGTGCTCCAGATTTGCCAAGACTATCTTTGGCCCTAATCCTCAGCTCCAATTTTCCCTGTGCTCAAACATGCTTCCTTCCTCTCCTTTTCTCAGATATGAATCCCAAGCACACTTGTTAAAAAAGATCTTGGTGCCAAAGTCTGTTCCATAACGGACCTGACCTACAACTTTACTTCAGGTTTCATTGTGTTTCAAAAGCCTAATTTTCTTGAGAGAATAAAGAGTGATCACCCCTACTAAAATCATAGTTCTTTGCATGGTTATTTAGTGATGTGAGGAGATAGAAATGGCTACATAAGAATTTCAGCTTTTAATTTATGGAATTATTGTTGTGACCCCTGGTGAAAAACATGTCCCTTTGAACACCAGAAGTCACAAGGGCAAGAAGAAACATCTTGCCATTGGCATGATGGATCAATACCAGTTTTACTCCTGGATTAACTGTAACCATCTACTCTGCTCTGAGCAAAACAGTATCATGTTCGGAGCAACTGACTCTCACATACATTGCTTGTGGGAATGTAACAATGTACAGCCCCATTGAAAAACTGTTTGTCAATGTTCTGTAAACTTGACCACTCATCTATCCATAGCCATTCTCTTCCTAGGTATTTACCCAATCATTAAAAATCAGGAACTGTGAATAATCCACGTGTCTGAACAGAGGAGTGGAAAAGCTATAGCATATTAAATAGTATTCAGTTACAAAAAGCAATGATTTATTTTATATTCATTCAAAAAAATGGCCAAAATAAGTTGTGCTCATAGAACTTAGATCGTGGTTGTCTCTGGTGAGAGTGGGAATTAACTGGGAAGTTCTAGGCATGTGAAAATGTTGTGGGGCTATGGGAATGTTCTGCGTCTCATTTAGAGTGATGATTACATGGGTGTATATAATTGTTTAAACTGGAGGAATTGGCAGAGCAAGATAGTATAATAGAAAGCTCTAAATCAGATTTAGTCTGCCTTACATCAAATGGATCTAATAGATATTGACAGGACACTTCATCCACCAGTTGTAAAAAGTCGTAAAATACACATTCTTTTCCTCAGCACATGGATCATTCTCAAGAATAGACCATATGTTAGGTAACAAAATACATCTTTAAAAGTTCAAAAATTCAAATAATTCCAAGCATCTTCTCTGGACACAGTGGAACAAAACTAGAAATCAAAACAAAAGGAATTTTGGAAATTATGCAAACACATAGAAATTAACCAATATGTACCTGAATCTCCAGTAGGTCAATGAAGAAATTAAGAAGGAAATTGAAGAATTTCCTGAAACAAATCATAATGGAAACGCAATATATTAAAATCTATAGGATACGGTAAAAGCAGTACTAACATGGAAGTTTATAGCTATACGTCCCTACATCAAAAAAGAGGAAAAACTTCAAATAAACCACCTAATGGTGCCTCTTAAAGGAGTAGAAAGGTAAGAACAAAAATAATCCAAAATTAGTAGAAGAAAAGAAATAATAAAAACCACAGCAGAAATTAATGAAATCAAAATGCGGAAAACAATGCAAAAGATCACTGAAACAAAGAGTTGTTGTTTTGAAAAGTTAAACCAAATTGACAAACCTTTAGCCAATTAAGAAAAAGAGACAGAAGATCTAAATCAATAAAATCAGAAATGAAAAAGGAGGCATTGCAACAGATACTGCAGAAATTCAAAGTATCATTAGTGGCTACTGTGAGCAACTATATAGCAATAAGTTGAAAAACCTAGAAGAAATGCACAAGTTTCTAGACACATACAACCTATCAAGATAGAAGGAGGAAGAAATCCAAAACCTGAATAGACCAATAACAAATAATGAGATCCAAGCTGTAATAAAAAGTCTCCCAGTAAATTAAAGCTGAGGATCCAATGGCTTCACTGCTGAATTCCACCAAACATTTAAATAACTCATACCAGTCCTAGTCAAGCTATTCTGAAAAGCAGAGGAAGAGAAATTACTTACAAACTCATTTTTTTTTTTTTAGTATTTTTGACCTGCAGTTGGTTGAATTCACTGATGCTGAACCCAGAGGTTACAGAAGGCTGCCTGTATTCTATGATGAGGGATCCATTCACACATAAGAGGACACATGAGCTCCAGTATACATGGCCAAGTGTGTTCTGAGCAACACTGTAAGAGGCCAAAGTGGAAACAATCCAAATGCCCATCAACAGCAGAAACATTTATACTATTGGACACCTTACAGCAGGCAACAGGACCAAGTACAGCTACAAGGAACAACATAGATGAGGGAAATAAAACAAACAAAAAAACCCATTAAACTGCATAAAGCACAATTCTGTTTACATAAGGTTATATAACATTTTCAAAATGAGCAACATTTTAGTACATTTATTTAGAATTCTTCTGCAGAAGGGTTTTGTCTCTTCTCTCCAATTTGTTAAATTTACTCATTTATTCATAACAGCATGAACTTGCAGGTATTTATTTTATTCTGTGGATTATAATTCAATAATACTTTAGTTACTCTGTGGCTCAACTTGTTTAAAATTTGGCCGTTGGGAGCTGTTTTCATTGGTTCTTGTGCTCTTCTAATATAACCCCATAAACGTTCTAACATGACCTCATCAATACTTTTGTTTGTTTTGTGTTTACCACATTCTTATTTTCCAACACTCCAAGATGCTATAGGCTCTTTCTGTATTTCCTGCATAGGTCTAGAAACTTTATTTCTTCATAAGTATTGCCACATCTTTATTTTTTCTTTAACATTATCAGGTTGCAGTTTTATTAATCATCTTTAGTCTAGATTGCCTTCTGTTTATTTATAATTCTATCATTGTTTTAATGTTTCATGTTCTGTTCGTTTTTATTTACTAATTGCTGAATTTCAACATAAATATTTATAGATTTTTAGAAAATATAGATATTAATTCTCAAATAAATATAGTCAGATTCAGTTTTTAAATTGTTGACCTTTAATTTTATTTCAACGAGGTCAAGCTTATGCTCAATTTATTAACTTATGGAATTGTAATTGATATTTATTTGTAGCTGCACTGGGAAATTTTTGTAAATGTGTTCTACCTATTGAAAAGCATTTTCCATTTGATTTTTGGTAGTTGCAGGTTATAATGATAACGGTTAAGTTTGTTTTGCAAATTCTATAGCTTTTTTTTTTTTTCCTTTTTTTGACGGAGTCTCGCTGTCGACCTCGCAGCCTCCCGAGTAGCTGAGATTACAGGCGTCCTCAACCATAGCCGGCTAATTTTTTATATTTTTAGTAGAGACGGGGTTTCACCATATTGGCCAGGCTGGTCTTGAACTCCCGACCCCAGGTGATCCACCCGCCTTGGCCTCCCAAAGTGCTGGGATTACAGGAGTAAGCCACCGCGCCCAGCCAAATTATGCAGCATTCCTAATTTTGTTCTCTGCACTATTGGTTTCGGTCAAAATGCTGTTACGTAAAAAAAAAAAAAAAAAAAAAAAAAAAAAAAAAAAACCAAATCATGATCTCCTATCATGATTGCAGACTTTTCAGTTTTACCATCTAAGTCTGAGTCTTGGCTCTCTATGTGTCAGTGCCATGTGGTTAGGTGCATAAAGTTCATTACTGCAATATTGAAATATTTTCCTATGAAATTTCATTAACCAGGATCCTATCAATACACTGGATATTAATATTGCTCCCCTAGATTTCTTTTGTTTAATATTTGTCTGTATTGCCTGTTCCCATAAATTGACTTTTAATCACTTAGCGTTGTTCTAAGATTGATTAAAATGTAGAATAAAAGGGAAGGTTATGGGAGGGTGGGACGTCTAATCTAAGCCCAGCCCAGTGATTACATTAGCTGGGCGCTGATTAGGTTAGGATGTTGCCCAGGGATAAAGCCAGGATCTTTGGGAACTGGCTTCATTTGGAGTTCAGCTACCAAGAGGAAACCTTCCTCTGGGTCCTGGAGTATTTGGCCTGAAATTGTCAATTTGGGAGTTGCTGCTCCAGGGGGCTCCGTGCGGAGCTCGGCCGCCAGCCTCTCCGCCCAGCCTTTCCCGGCGTCCCCACGCGGGGCGCAGCCGCGGGAAAGGAACGCAGGTCACACCGTCAGCGCCCAGAGCAGCGCCAGTTTCCGGGCCCGGCCTGCTCTGGGAGCCATGAGTTGCAGCCGCCCCCCTCCCGACGTGGATGGCATGATCACCCTCAAGGTGGACAACCTGACCTACCGGACCTCTCCCGACAGCCTGAGGCGCGTGTTCGAGAAGTACGGGCGCGTGGGCGACGTGTATATCCCGCGGGAGCACCACACCAAGGCGCCCCGGGGCTTCGCCTTCGTCCGCTTTCATGACCGGCGCGACGCGGAAGACGCCGAGGACGCCATGGACGGGGCGGAGCTGGATGGACGCGAGCTGCGGGTGCAGATGGCGCGCTATGGCCGCCGGGACTTGCCCCGCAGCCGCCAGGAAGAGCCGCGCGGCAGGTCCGGAGGCGGCCGCTACGGACTGCGGAGCCGCAGCCCCAGGCGGCGACACCGCAGCCGATCCCGGGGTCCCAGCTGCTCTAGGTCCCGCAGCAGATCTCACTATGGGGGGTCTCGCTATAGCCGGTCTCCCTACAGCCGATCTCCCTTCAGGAGATCTCGCTACAGCCGATCTCCCTACAGACGATCTCATTGCAGAGGATCTCGCTACAGTCAATCTTACAGCCGGCATCACTACAGCCGATCTCCCTACAGGGAATCTCGCTACAGGAGGTCTCCCTACATCCGGTCTTCCCGCAACAGGTCTCTCTACAACCGCTCTCACTCGAAGTCTGGGTCTGGCTCTCGCTCTCCATCAACCTCCAAATCCAGCTCTGCGCGAAGATCCAAGTCCTCCTCCATCTCCAGATCTTGCTCAAGGTCCAGGTCTAGATCTACGTCCCGGAGTACTACCCCCATATCCAAGAGGAAATCCAAGTCCAGGTCGTGATCCAAGAGTCCTCCCAGGTCTCCTGAAGGGGAAAAAGGACAAGTGTCCTCCAAGGAAAATGATCATCAGCTAACGCGTGATGGACGACTTGGGGAAAAGGACTCCATACTCAGTCCATGGAAGCAGAATCCCTGGAAGAAGTGACTGCCTAATGAAACGGTTGTGTGACATTTGTCTACCTTTTTACCAGTTTGAAGTGTTGCATCAGATGGCAAGATTCATTTCATGTGCCATTGTGTTGTTATTCAAATTTTCTTGTAATTTAGTGAGGTAAACTACTTTAGATTGGATTTGGATGTTTGAGGGGAAATTTTATATTTGTCTTTTTTTGGGTTTTTTTGAGATGGAGTCTAGCTCTGCTGCCCACGCTGAAGTGCAGTGGCGCCATCTGCATCTTCCACCTCCTGGGTTCAAGCCATTCTCAGGCCTCAGCCTCTGCAGTAGCTGGGATTATAGGCACCAGGCACCACAGAGGGCTAATTTTTGTATTTTTAGTAGAGACGGGGTTTCGCCATGTTGGCCAGCCTGCCCTCGAACTCCTGGGCTCAAGTGATCTGCTCACCTTGGCCTCCTAAAGTTCTGGGATTACAGGTGTGAGCCCCTTTGCCCAGCGTATATTTGATTCTATAGTGCTGATATTTTTGGTTTGAAACGAACAGGTTGGTAACCTAATTTGTGGCCCCCTGTCTCTTAAGAAATGTGTGCAGCCATTACACACAGCCCAACGCTGTCACGACATTGCCTCAAAACTGCCTTCATTCCTTAAAGTTAAAAACTTACAAAAGGCGGTATAAATGTGTATGTGTAATGTTATTACCTTTAAATCTAACTGGTAATATGACCCAAATTTGTATAAAGATTTTTCAGGTGAAAAGACTGGGTTTTGAGCAAACACAATTCTAGTATCTTCTGTGTTTTTGTGCACCAGGCCTGGCTGCCTAGCAGTTGAATGATGCTGGTTAGCTGTTAAGGTGGCCTGTTGCAGTGCAGAGTGCTGAGCTGCTTCCTGTTTTCTTCTGTTTCCTCCTGAAAAAAGAAGCCCTGTCCGGAAGACTGTTCAGTTTATTAAAATGCCTGTCAACTGCCCTTCTAGTCACCCAGGCCTGGAAGAGAAATAATAGAGCATGCAGCGAGCACATCTAGCTGATGATAATCACACCTCTTCCCCCTCTCTATTCTGTTAAATGGCAAATCTGATCATGTCAACATACATGAACTTAAAATATGGGGAATGTTATGGAAGAAATGGCTTGTAACTTTGTAGGTACTTATAACATGGTGTATGTTTTTTTATTATGAATATTTCTTACTATTACCATGTCTCTATCATTGAATTAAAATGTTTTGTTGGTGTTACCTTTTCTCAAAATAAAATTAGAAATATTTTATAGAAAGTTGGTTGTTTTATTTTGCTGTTGGACTACTTTCTGCTATTTGTACCTTTGGGAAAATTATTTTACCAAGTTTCTCATAGGATTCAATTATAATTTTAAAAAAACTCTACAAGGTTTAGCTGTGTGCTTTATTATTTTATCACAATGTAGTTTCTTTGTACACTCTTTGTTTCCTCTTCCTACCTGTGCTTTTTAACTTCCAAAGTCTTTTCAAAGAATCAGATTTTGAATTTTGTTATTACCTCTACTGGGTGTAATATTTTCTTTTGTAATTGTTTCTGCTTATACCTTTATTTTCTTTCCTTTTTTATTTTGATTCATCCTGTTTACTGAGTTGAGTGCTAAATTCAATCATTTTTGAACTTGCTGATTTTTTTCTTTCAGTTCAATTCGATACTCCTCTTTATATATGTTGTGATTTGACCTTAAATCCTGATATTAACACACCATACCAATCTGCCGTAATCAATCCATCCTGGGTGATAGAACTGATGGCCTCTGTACAGTTAAAGTTGTGGTTGAAGCCTGTGTGGCATCACTAAGTTACTAAGGTAGCTTAAAGCTCAGCATTTTGTTTGTCACACATTTGTCTTCAAATACTCTGAAATATACTGGATTCAACCACACCAGAAGTTTGAAGATTTGGAAAGAAAATACTGGAAGAACCTCAGCCTCCTAGTTGATGAAAACAGTAAACAATGTAATCCTGGACACGTAGGAACAATTTAGGAGTTTCTGGAGCAGGAATGTGAGGCTGTCATTGAAGAGAGTGTCAACACACCCTACCTATACTTTGGCATGTGGATGACCACCTTTCCATAGGACACGGACCTTTACAACATCAACTACCATCACTTCAGGGAGCCCCTGTCTTGGTACACAGTGCCCCAAAACCATAGTCAGCACCTGGAATGCTCAGCCGGGGAGCTTTTCCAGGTAGTTCTCAGGGTTATGAGGCCTTCTTGTGGCACAAGATGGCCCTCATCTTGCCCACAGTGCTCATGCAGAATGGGGTTCCCTTCAATAGCATGACTCAGGAGGCTGGAGAGTTCATGGTGACATTTCCCTATGACTACCACACAGGCTTCAATTCTCACAGAGACCATCCATTTCACCACCTAGGATGGGTAGATTATGGCAATATGGCATCTCAGTGTAGCTGTGGGGAGGGCAGGGTGGCCTTTTCCATGGATGCCTTCACACACATCATTAAACCTGATCATTATGACCTGTGGAAAAGCTAGCAAGATGGGGCCATTGTGGATCAAAGGGAGCCCAAGGTGCTGGCCAGCCAGGAGCTCATTACCTGGCAGGAGGACATTGCACCTGGCCTGAAGCTCCTCTGGACCCGGCCTCTTCTAGGCCTGTGGTCCTGGATAGTGGGACCTACCATTGAACCCACATGTACCAGTTGCAGTTTCCCTGGTGCCCCATGGCAGCCCAGGAAATTGATGCCCATCCAAGGGTCATTGACCCCAGAGGCTCCCAAGAACACACCATGGCCCACCATCTATCTCGGGTCTGTTTGCGCTGGTTCTCTGCCTGTCAACTGGCAGAGGTGGTCATGGGGGTCCTTTTCAGGAACTAAGAGCTCAGGAGGGGATCCTCTAGTCTCCCACCAAGTGGCACAGCACACAGAGCTCTCAATCCTGGGGTCTTTGCCCCTACTTAGGATGGAACTTTGATAGACAAGCCTGTATCTCTCAGGCCTGCATCTCAGCAGCCCATCAAGGCTACCACGTGCTGCAGTGCCCCCATCTTCAACCTTTGGAGACAACTTGGATCTGATGCTTCGATGTGTGCTGGCCCGTATCTGACATCCCCAGACAGCAAGACACTGAACCACCCTGTGTTCCACTGATTCCTCCCAACATCATAATGATGCTGAGAAGATTCTCCAGAGATGCTGCTGGAGAGTGCAAGGCCTCTTGAACCTGGCTGAGGTTGTAGCAATGGACCACTCTTATACCTCTGGGGTCTTGGCCCCAACCGATGTTGTCAGAATATGCTGGGCCCTGACTCCTGTCCTGGGGTTAAAGCCAGACAGTGCTGCACCTCTGAATTTGGAGCTATGTGCCTCTGATACATTATCTTAATCCTTTGAACCCATGGCTACTGAATATATTGCCAAATGTGGCTGTCCCTCTGACCATAACCTAACCCGAGTAGCCAAAGAAGGCTCCACTCAAGCACAATTCGAGCCTGGGACTGTCTCAGTCTCTTTTACTTTGAAAAACTAATATATACCCAAGGCTACCAGAGGCTGTTTCCTGTTTATTAAATTAATTTTTCCTAGTGTGTATCTACCAAGTAAAGAAAGGAATATCGGCCGGGTGCGGTGGCTCACGCCTGTAATCCCAGCACTTTGGGAGGCCGAGATGGGCGGATCACGAGGTCAGGAGATCGAGACCTTCCTTGCTAACATGGTGAAACCCCATCTCTACTAAAAATACAAAAAATTAGCCCGGTGGCGGGCGCCTGTAGTCCCAGCTACACTGGAGGCTGAGGCAGGAGAATGGCATGAACCCAGGAGGCGGAGCTTGCAGTGAGCTGAGATCCGGCCACTGCACTCCAGCCTGGGTAAAAGAGCGAGACTCTGTCTCAAGAAAAAAAAAACAAAAAAGAAAGAAAGGAATATCCTGAAAACATGTTTTAAAATCACTACTATAAAAGAGATAAACCTAAAACTAAGTGATTCAGAATGCCTGAAAAATAAAAGAATGGGCAAAACTAGATCAAGGAAAATGCAAGCAAAAGAAAAGAGGGGTGGTAGATCTTAATATAAAACAAAGAAATTTTAGGTACTTCATACAAGTGCAATGATATAATATCTGTCTTTTTATTTCTAGTTATTTCACTTAGCATGATGTCCTCAAGGTTCATCCATGTTGCATCATGTGTCAGAATTTCCTTCCTTTTCAAGGTTGAATAATATTGCATCATATGTATACACCACGTTTTGCTCATTCCAATCACCCATGGATGGACCATTGGGTTGTTTCCTCCTTTTGGCTGTGTGCATGGTGCTGTTGAGAACACTGGTATAAAAGTATCTGTGTGAGTCCCTGGTAAAACCATTTTAATCATCTTTTAGAAGTTCCATATTCTTCCTTGGGCATCATTAATATGCCTTTGCATCTGACTTGACTGGAGATCTGATATATATCTGTAGTAAATTAGTTTTTAATATCATCTTAGTTTGAAAAATTGTAATTAAATTAAATTTAAACTAAAAATGTTAGATTAAAAATTAATTGTGTCACTTCTCATGAATTTGAGGAAACTTCTGACAGCAACATACCTTGTTCTCCTCTACCAAATATGTGCACACCAACATTTATTACTATGTGGGAGAATTCATGGATCTCTCAGTTCTATCCTAGGTCCCAGGTTTAGGAGTCTAGAGTTCCTTTCAATATCCCCTTATCATGGATGTCTCCGTGGCTCTGAAACAGCATTTTCATTCTTCAAATAGTCAGTTAGAGCCTGGGGAAAGGTGTGTTCTACAATCTTCTCATCCCTGCTGGTGGTAACTCACTATGGATACTATGTGGCTCTGTGGGAAGCTGGGCATGGTGACCAGGTGACTGTGTGGAGCCAGGAAGCTCTTGCAAAGCTCACAGCCAGCACTGTACATGCACTGAAGCTCGCGGGATCCCTTTACCTGGCACAGGACAGGCAGTGCAAAGCTTGTGTGCTTCTCTCAGAGTGAGCGTGGGTGGGTAGTGGGCACTGCTTCTAGCGGGCTTCCTTCTTCCTGGCCTTCTGCTTTCAGAGGCTGCCAAAGTCCTGACCGCATCCATGTAGGGTGAGCGCTTGCCCAGAGAATCCAGAGGTGGGTGTCCCAGGCCCCTGTGCCAGGCTCAGGCAGTGCTTGGGAGAGGGTTATCCAGGGAGCTTTCCGTGCTGGGCTTGTGTTTCTAGGGGGAAAACAGGAGGGGTGGGCATGGGCTGCAGGGTCCAGAGAGGATTGTGTCACAGAGGTGGGGAAGAAAGTTCTGGTAAAATCTCATTTCCCTCCTCTTTTCCTCCTCTGGGCAAGCTCCATGAGGACATGGTGCAGGCTTAGGGCCAGAAGGTTGAGATCCAGCCTAGAGCCCATGTAAGTTTGATTAAGGAAAAAATCATAGTTGGTAAGAAACAAGTTGGAGTAGTGTTTGAAAAAAACAGAGAATTTAAGTCACTTTATTGTGTTGAAGACAGAAAAAAAATGGACACATATACAGATATAGAAAACAAACAAGCTTAACAAGGTACAGTGTATGCACCTGGTAATAGAGAATACTCACCTTTTTCAAGTACTAATGAATGATTCACAAAATTGGACAATATATTACAGTGAAAACAAAACATCGATAACTTATCAAAAGAAAAAGAAAAAATCAATACCATGCAACAAAACTAGAAATTTGTTTTAAAAATAGAAAATATAGAGATGCTTTTTTCTGAAAGGTGAACATTCTTTATCGGGCAAGCTTTATGTAAGACAAAAACACAAGCCAAAACAGCCAAATTCCACTGGCTTTTCAAAGCTGTGGTTTATTTGACATTGTTAATTCACTGGCTCAGTCCAATAAACAAGTCCCCACTAAGTGAGCAAGACAGTTTTTATCAGCAATGTGTGCTGTGCAGAAACTAAAGCAGGATTAGATAACAGAAGAATGCGCAGGGGCTGCCTGAGCTGCGGGTCCCGGATGGATTCACAGAGCAGGAGATCTTTTTGAGACCTAGTTGACCAAACGGAAAGTCCAGAGCAGAATTTTCCACTTGCAGGGAACAGCAAGTGCAATAGAGCTACCATGGAAATTAGTGATTTTCTTTTTCCAGGAATACAAAAGAAGCTTATTTGTGTCTCAGGCAGAGAGGGGAAGGGAGAGAGTCTGGGGACAGAACATGTAGAGCCTCACGTTTCAAGTTAAATGCATTATTTGGTGTTCCTTCAACTTGAGAAGGCATCAGAAGCTTAAAACAGCAATTGACAAGATGTGATTGATACATTTAAATAATCAGCTTAGTGGCTGTATGGAGAGTTTGCAACTAGGAGAAGCAGTTTGACCATTTATAATACAAGCGAAAGTGACAGTTGCTTAGGCTTAATTGTTAGTTTTGAAAATTACATAGCCAGCCTCATTAACATAGTGAAACTCAGTTTCGGCAGAAGAAAGTTTAAAAAAAATTACCTGCGTGGTGGCACATGTATTCCCAGCTGCTCAGGAGGCTGAGAGAGGAGGATCACCTGAGCCTGGGAAGTCAAAGTTGCAATCAGCCATGATTGCAGCACTGCAGTCTAGCCTGGGTGACAGAGCCAGACTCTGTCTTTAAAACCAACAACAAAAAAGCAGTGCACAAAACTGGACGGAACATATTTTGGAAATTGAAAATTATAGTTTTCTTTTTTTTTTTTTTGAGACGGAGTCTCGCTCTGTCGCCCAGGCTGGAGTGCAGTGGCCGGATCTCAGCTCACTGCAAGCTCCGCCTCCCGGGTTCACGCCATTCTCCGGCCTCAGCCTCCCGAGTAGCTGGGACTACAGGCGCCCGCCACCTCGCCCGGCTAGTTTTTTGTATTTCTTAATAGAGACGGGGTTTCACCGTGTTAGCCAGGATGGTCTCGATTTCCTGACCTCGTGATCCGCCCGTCTCGGCCTCCCAAAGTGCTGGGATTACAGGCTTGAGCCACCGCGCCCGGCCGAAAATTATAGTTTTCATACAGAAAGAAACATTCTGAGAAGAAAGCCACCTTGCTCATTAAGTACTATCCTTCATAGGACCCTTCCTTTCTTCTCCTATCACCATTTCAGTAGGAAATTTTAAAGTAGAAATAATCAGAAATTGGTTCTTCTCTAAAGTTTTCAATAAACAGCAGAAAAACCCATATCTTCCTGCCTCTTCCATTCATTCAGGCAACTTTGTCTTTCCTAATATAACAAGAGAAGGAAGTTTATTCTTTGGAAAATTCAACCTGAGAGATAACTCAGAGACTCCAGGCACAGAGGAGGATGGAGTGAGATGCCTGGCTGAAATGAGGTTAAAGCTAACATGACATGGTGGAATCACAAGATGAGAGCATGCTGCATTCACAGGACGGGAGCAGCCCTAGAGAGCTGCTGGACCCACAGCACGTCTTGCATGACCAAGGAATAAACTTTTATGTGGTAGGTAAAAGCTTCATTGTGTCTGGACTGCAGTCGGCAGATGGCCTTCAGGGGCAGAGAGCCACCTCACCGAAGGCCATGCCTCTTCCCAGTTTGGCTGACATCCCATGACTTCTCAGTGCCGGAGGATAAAGCTTGGCCACCTCTGCTCAACCCAGGACCACCCTGCAAAGTCATTTGAGCTCCAGGGCTTCCTGCAGGATTGGCTGCCTATCTTTGGCCCTAACCCACAGATCAACATTTCCCTGTGCTCACACCTGCTTCCTATTCCTCCCTTTCTCAGATATGGATCCCAAGGACCCTCCTTAAGAAAGACCTTGGTGCTGAAGTCTTAGAGTCTGCTCTGTAGTAAACCTGACCTGCAACTGTACTTTAGGTTTCTTTGTGTGTTTAAAAGGCATATTTCCTTGAGAGAATAAAGATCAGTTACCACCCTGCTGAAATTATATTCCTTCTTTGCATGGTTGTTCAGTGATGTGAGGAGATTGAAGTGGCCACATGGGAATCTCAGCTTCCTATTTATGGCCTTATTGTTGTGACTCCATTGAAAATATGTTCCTGCTGGGCGCGGTGGCTCAAGCCTGTAATCCCAGCACTTTGGGAGGCCGAGACGGGCGAATCACGAGGTCAGGAGATCAAGACCATCCTGGCTAACACAGTGAAACCCCGTCTCTACTAAAAAATACAAAAAAACTAGCTGGGCGATGTGGTGGGCGCCTGTAGTCCCAGCTACTCGGGAGGCTGAGGCAGGAGAATGGCGTAAACCCGGGAGGCAGAGCTTGCAGTGAGCTGAGATCCGGCCACTGCACTCCAGCCTGGGCGACAGAGTGAGACTCCGTCTCAAAAAAAAAAAAAAAAAAAAAGAAAATATGTTCCTTTGAACACCAGAGGTCATGAGGACAAAAAGGAAACATCTTACATTTGGCATGATGAATGAGTCCCTGTTCTATGCCTGGATTTACTGGAACCATGCACTCCGTCTCTTGAGAGGAACAGTCCCACGTCCAGAGCAATGGGCTCTTACATGCATTGCCAGTGGGAATATGACATCATACAGCCCCTTTGAAAAACTGTGTCAGTTGGCTGGGCGTGGTGGCTCATGCCTGTAATCCCAGCACTTTGGGAGGCCAAGGTGGGCGGATCACGAGGTCAGGAGATTGAGACCATCCTGGCTAACATGGTGAAATCCCGTCTCTATTAAAAAATACAAAAAAAATTAGCCGGGCATGGTGGCGGGTGCCTGTAGTCCCAGCTACTTGGGAGGCTAAGGCAGGAGAATGGTATGAACCCGGGAGGTGGAGCTTGCAGTGAGCTGAGATCACGCCATTGCACTGCAGCCTGGGCGACAGAGCAAGACTCCGTCTCAAAAAAAATTAAATAAATAAATAAATAAAAGAAAAAAGAAAAAAAAGCTGTGTCAGTCTTCAATAAACTTGCACACTCATCTGTCTCTGGCAATTCTCCTTCCAGGTATCTGCCCAACTGTTAAGAATAAAGAACTGTGAACAATCCATATATCTCCGAAAAGATGAGTAGAAAAACTATAGTGTATTAAAATATTATTCATCGATTAAAAGGAGTGAACTGCTGGTGCATGCCACAGGATAGATGATCTCACAAACATCCCGTATAGGAAAAGTAGCAAAATCCAAGTGAATACATATTATGTGATGCCATTCCTATTCATTCTCAAATCAGTCCATACTCCCCTGTCATCATAGAACTTAGAAAGTGGTTGCCTCTGGTGGGGAGTGGGGATTGAGTGGAAAGCTCCTGTCCTGAGAGAATGCTATGGGGCTGTGCTAATGTTCTACATCTTTTATGTGTTGATTACATAGGTGTATATAATTTTTAAAACTCACTAAAGTGGAGACCTAAGATCTATCTGTTTTATTGCCTATATCTCAAACTGGAGAAAAGCAAATAGGAGACAAGACGAGGGCAGCTAGAAAAGTAAGAACCATCTTACTAAATTCTAGAAAGCTCAATCTTGGGTTAACATGCCATGCAAGTAGTTGTTTACTCTATTTTTTGTTGTTTTTATTGTACTGTTATTTTTCACTGTTTCTTTCTTTTTGTGAATGCATTTGATCCTTGGTTGGTTGAATCCACTGCTGCTGAACTCAGAGGATATGGAGGCCTGACTGCCTTCTATGACAAAGATATCTGTTCATAGACAGGAGTACATGTGAGCTCCAAGCGCTATCCATGTCCAAGCATTTTCAGAGCAACATTTTTTGTAAGAGGTCAGAAGTAGAAAGGAACCAAATGCCCATTAAAAACAAAAACATTTATACCATTGAATGAATTACAGCAGGGAAACGAGACATAGTACAGCTGCACAGAAGAACATAGATGAGGGAATGCCACACAAAAAAATACATGAAAATACATAAAGCACAATTCTATTTATATTTATATAGGGTCATAGCATTTTCAAAATAGACAATATTTTAATTAATTTAATTTATTTAGAATTCTTATGAAAGAGAGCTTTGTCACTTCTCAGCTATTTGTTTATTTAATCTTTATATCAGTATGAACTTGTAGATATTTATTTCATATTTTAGATTATAATTCAATGTACATATTTTCTTGCTCAATTTTTTTGAGATTTGGCCATTGAGAATTGTTTTCCTTCTGTCCCACTGGAAGTAACCGCATTTTTCATTGTGTGTATTTACGGAGTTTTTATTTTCCATGACTACAAATGCTTTGGGCTCTTTCGGTATATTACTTGCCCAGGTCTAGAAAGTGTTTTTTATCAATACTTCCACTTATGTATTTTTTCTTTAAAACGATCAGATTTTAGTTTTATTAATCATCTTTATTTTAGTATACATTTTCCCTTTTATTTTTCTATCATTATTTTTATCTTTCATTTTCTGTTGCACAATTTTCTTTTGTTTCGTTTTGTTTTTACTCACTGCTTGAGTTCAATGTGAAGATCAATAGGATTTTAGAAATGTGCATATTAATTTTCAAATAAATATGGTTGGATTCAGATTTTGTATTGTTGACTTTCAATTTCATTTCATTTTGGCCAGTATATTCATTTAATGTAATTTTTATTTGATATTTACTTTGTAGTCCTATATTGGTAAATTTATCTATTATAAATGTTACCTATGTACCAAAAAGCATTTTACATTTGCTTTTTAATTGTTACAGTCTCCGTCCTCAAAGTTCTTAACCTTGTACATATTACTAAACATTATTAATTTTCTACTCTGCTTTATTGGTTTCTGAAAGCATAATGTTAAACACACACACACACACACACACACACACACAAAACTCCCATCACGACTGCAGATTTTACTGTTTGACCTTACAACAACTCTCAGTCTTAGCTTCAGTGTGTCACTGTTGTGTGGTTAGGTGCATAAAGTTCATCCTTGTAATATTTTCCTATGAATTTTTTTCATTAACTATAAAATGTCCCTCTTGGATCTTATATATACATTGGATATTAATATTGCTACCCTCGGTATCTTTTAGTATTTATTTAGATTGCCTGTTCCCATAACTTGACTTTTAATCACTTAGCATTGTTCTAGGATTTAAATGTAAAATAAAAGGGAGGGGCCCGGATGGGTGGGATGCCTAATCTGGACCCAGCCCGGTGATTACATTAGCTGGGCACTGATTGGGTTAGGATGCCGCCCAGGTATAAAGCCAGGGTCTTTGCAACCTGGGGCTTCATTTGGAGTTCAGCTACCAAGAGGAGACCTTCTCTCTGGGTCCTGGAGTATTTTCGTCAGGAATTGTGAGTTTTTGGTGGAAGGTAGGTCATTTTATTTCTCTGTTGGAGCACTTTTTGATATTTGTCCTACTGAGAAAATTATTCTCACCCAAGTTGTTCATAAGATTCAGTTAAAATTTTTAAAACATCTCAGCAAGATTTTTAGCTATGCCCCCTAAGTTATCTCAATGTGTTTCATTTGTATTTCCTTTTCTATTCATGCCTATGGCTTTTCACTTCTCACCATCTTTTTGAAAAGTCAAGTTTTAGTTTTTTGTCATCATTCCCATTGAAGGTTCTGTTTCCTTTTGCAATGATTTCTGCTTGTGTCTTTATTTTCATTGTTTCCTTTGATGTTAATGCATCCAGTTTCTTGAGTGGCTTGCTTAATTCATTCCTTTGCAAACTTGATCATTTTCACTCTTAGTTTGATTAGATGCTCCTCTTTCTCTGTTTTATTATTTGACCTTATATCCTGATGTTAACACACCATACCCTTTAGGTTAGCTTAATACTGGCTGAGTATTTCTTTTGTCTGGTTATACATGTATTTTCAAATATTCTGTATTTTGTGTTGTTGTTGTTTAGGTTTATTGATTTAATTTCCTAGAAGAGATGCCCAGGTGCAGCGGAGTTACCAGCTACTGGGGCACCAAAGCCTGAGAATCAAGAGAAGCCTCACAGTGACACCCCCAACTGAGGAAACTCACAGAGCTGCAGGTGGAGCTGGGACTCCAGCTGGGGCACCTGCCCCACTGGGACATATTCTATTTTCTTTGGACAAAAAAATACTGACTCCTGGGAAAAATACGGACTCCTGAGTCCTCCTGGGAAGTCAGAAAGCCTGTGAAAGATCTCACTTGTTCGAAAGTTCAAGTGTGAATTACTCCCTCACAGATAAACCAAAGTATTTTGAATAACAAAGGGGAGAAAAGAAATTACTCCCCAGAACTCTCAGGCATCTAGAGGACACCTAAGAACTTGGGAGTCAGCTACTTCTTGTGTGCAGCCATGAAGTCTGCGCACTCCGATCCCCAGAACACAAGTCATACCATCATGACTTTTTACCCGACCATGGAAGAATTTGCAGATTTCAACAAATATGTTGCTTACATGGAGTCCCAAGGCGCACACCGAGCTGGCCTTGCCAAGGTAATTCCACCCAAGGAATGGAAAGCCAGAAAGACTTACGATGATATCAAAGACATCTTAGTAGCCACTCCCCTCCAGCAGGTGACCTCTGGACAGGCAGGGGTGTTTACTCAATACCATAAAAAGAAGAAAGCCATGACTGTGGGGAAGTATCGCCACTTGGCAAACAGTAAAAAACATCAGACTCCACCACACCGGAATTTTGCAGATTTGGAGCGACAATACTGGAAGAGCCACCCCGGTAATCCACCAATTTATGGTGCTGATATCAGCGGCTCCTTATTTGAAGAAAGCACTAAACGATGGAACCTAGGACACCTGGGAACAATTCTGGACCTGCTGGAGCAGGAATGTGGGGTTGTCATCGAGGGTGTCAACACACCCTACCTGTACTTTGGCATGTGGAAGACCACGTTCGCTTGGCACACGGAGGACATGGATCTTTACAGCATCAACTACCTGCACTTTGGGGAGCCCAAAACTTGGTACGTGGTGCCCCCAGAACATGGTCAGCGCCTGGAACGCCTGGCCAGGGAGCTCTTCCCAGGCATTTCCCGGGGCTGTGAGGGCTTCCTGCGGCACAAGGTGGCCCTCATCTCGCCGACAGTTCTCAAAAAGAACGGGATCCCTTTCAATCGCATGACTCAAGAGGCTGGGGAGTTCATGGTGACCTTTCCCTATGGCTACCATGCTGGCTTCAACCATGGCTTCAACTGCGCAGAGGCCATCAACTTTGCCACTCCACGATGGATTGATTATGGCAAAGTGGCTTCACAGTGTAGCTGTGGGGAGGCGAGGGTGACCTTTTCCATGGACGCCTTCGTGCGCATCCTGCAACCAGAGAGCTATGAGCTCTGGAAACACAAGCAAGACTTGACCGTTGTGGATCACACAGAGCCCAGGGTTGCAGAAAACCAAGAGGTGAGCACCTGGAGGGAGGACATAGCACTTAGGAGAGCTGCTCTGGGCCTGAGGCATCTCCGGAACCACATAACCAGCTGTCCCATACAGACTGTGGCCCCAGGGCTCTGTTACAAGCCAAAGGGCCATGGCACCGATGCTGTGCCTGGATCTGCATTCCAAACCCTGGAGACATCAGCCCGGATTCTTCCCCCTTCCACTGGAAGGCGGGGTCGTGGTCGCCGTCCTCGAGAACTGGGGACTGAGGCGACAACTGTTCCATCTGCAGCTAAGAGGCGCCTCTCAGTGGGGACAGGGAGCAGAGCTCCAGGCCGCAAACCTCAGCTCCAGTTCGCCGATGAAACTTTGACAGACAAACCCGCACCTTTGAGCAGTGGCCTTCCGCATTTTGCCAAGGCTTCTGGCTGCTGTTGTGCCCCTGATCTTCAACCCCTGGGGCCCCCACTGGATCCTGATGAACCCATGCACCCTGGCCCCTGCCTACTGTCCCTCGACAGCACTGCTACTAGTCTTCCTGATGTTGTCACCATGACTCCTTCCAATGTCATTGTGCCTTTGATTACGTTGTCCAGGGACACCGGTGGGGACTGGAAATCCCCGGAGAACCTGGCCAAGGTTGCAGCAATGGACCACTCTTATGCCTCTAGGGTTCTGACCCCAACTGAGTTTTCCTGGGCCCCTGAGTCATCTGCTGGGGCTAAAGACAGGCAGAGATACGATGCTAAATCTGGGGATATTTTCCTCCAATGCATGATCAATCCTCTGGACCCATGGCTATTGAATATGGTGCCAAATGTCAAGTGATATCTACTTCTTATCCCAATCCCAGGAATCAGAGAAGATTCCTGCCAAGCACAATTCTGGCCTGGGCCTCTCCACAGTGAAGATTCTTTACCTCCAATAACTGACAAATTTCCAAGGCCCCAGATTCCATCTCCAACTGTGACAACCAGGGCTCTCAGAGACCACTGAACTCCCCACCCCAAAGGTTGCCATAGGATGTTGTAATATCCCTCAGGGACTCTCTGTCTACTCCTAATCATTGTGCCTGTGGCTTTCACCATGGCCCAGATGCCACGGACAGCACTTGCTGCTGTTGTCCCCTCAGGATACCTCCCTTACAGTGCTATGGGTCCAGATCCCACTGCAATTTGGACTCACATTGGATGATGCTGAGAATCTCACTGAGTCCCTCATTTTTACCTTCCGTCTGGTCCTCTATTTCTCTGGCCCTGGCTTCCACTGGACATTGCTACAGCCCCAGTGAGGTTCGGGGCTTCTCACAGTCCTTCAACTGCAACATGTTCTCCACCCCAGGCCACCATCCACTGTTCATGCACAAACTAGACCTGTAGACCAACTGAGTCTGCTATCCATTCATGGCCCCAGAGATATTTTGTAATGTTATTGATGTTTATTAAATTTGCTATCTCTACTGTACATCTGCAAAGTAAAGAAAAAAATCCTTAATACATGTTTTTAAAATTAGAATTATATAAAAGATGTATCAAAAAAAGTGATGAAGAAAAGTGATTGAGATAAAGGAATGGCAAAGGTATACCTAGGAAAGAACAAACATAAAAGTAGAGTCACAGATCTTAGTATCAGTCTAAGTTGAATGAAGACCCAAGGTACATAGAAGGTCTCTCTTCAATGTAAAAGGCTAAATTTCAGAATGAAATTGCAGCAGTCATGAGTATTGAAGTAAGTTTGATAAAGTATGACTTATAGCATATAAAACGGAAAGAGACTCATTAAACACAGGCACATTGAAGTCATGGACATGGTGTAAATCTCATGTGGAACTGTAATCCCCAATGTTGGATTTAGGGTCTGGCAGGAGGTGATTGGATCATGGGGGCGGTTTCTCGTGAACTGTTTTGCACCATCACCCTGGTGTTGTTCTCCCATTAGAATTCTCACAAGATCTCATTGTTTAAAAGTCTATAGCATGGCTGGGTGTGGTGGCTTATGCCTGTAATCCCAGCACTTTGGGAGGCTGAGGCAGGCAGATCACCTGAGGTCAGGAGTTTTATACTGGCCTGGCCAACATGGTGAAAACCCATTTCTACTAAAAATACAAAAATTAGCTGGGCGTGGTGGTGGGCACCTGTAATCCCAGCTACTTGGGATGGTGAGGTGGAAGAATCACTTGGACCTGGAAGGTGGAGGTTGCAGTGAGCCGAGATCATGCCACTGCACTCCAGCCTGGGTGACACAGTGAGACTCCACCTCAAGATAAATAAATAAATAAATAATAAATATATAAATAAATAAATAAATAAATAAATAAATAAATGTGTGTAGCACCTCCCCACCATCTTTCTTCTTTGTGATCCAGCCATTAAGATGTGCCTGCTTGTCCTTCACCTTCTGCCATGATTGCAAATTTCCTGAGGCCTCTCCAGAAGCAGAAGCTTCTATGCTTTCTGTATAGCCTTCAGAACCATGACTCAAATAAAACTCCGTTCTACATAAATTACCCAGTCTCAAGTATTTTTCTTATAGCAACGAGAGAATGAACTACTACAGCAAGTTGGTACCAGGAATAGGTCATTGTTACAAAGATTTCTGAAAATGTAGAAGTGGCTTTGGAATTGGGTAATCAGCAGAGGTTGGAAGAGTGTGGAGGGCCCAGAAGACTATAGGGGGTTGAGGGAAAGTTTGGAACTTCCTAGACACTTGTTATATTGTTGTTACAAAAATGCTGATAGTGATATGGAAAATGAATTCGAGTGTGAGTAGGTCTCAGATTGAGAAGAAGAATTTATTGAGAACTGGAGCAAAGTTTACTTCTGTTATGTGTTAGCCAAGAGGTTGGCTGCACTGTGCCCCTTTCTAGGGACTTGTGGAACTTTGAACTTGAGAGTGATGATTTAGGGTAACTGGCAGAAGAAATTTTTAAGCAGCAAAGAGTTTAAGATCTGGCCTGTCTTCTTATAACAGCCTAGGCTCACATTCATGAACAAAGAAATGACCTGAAAGTGGAACTTATATCCAGTTCCAGTGAAGCAGAGTACAAAAGGGAAGCAAAATGTAAAAGTTTAAGAAATTTGCAGCCTGGCCATGTAGCAGAAGAGAAAAGCACACTTTTAGGGGAGGAATTCAAGCTGACTGCAGAAATTTACATCACTAAAAGGAAGGCAAGTACTAGTAGCCAAAATATTAAGAAAAACATCTTGAAGGCATATGAGAGACCTTCCTGGCAATGCTTCCCATCAGAGGCCTGGAGGTCTGGGAGGACAGAACAGTTTTGTGAACCATGCTTAGAGCCCTGCTGTCCTGTACAGTCTGTGGACACTGCTGCCTGCATACCAGTTGCTCCAGCTCTCGCTGTGGCTCATGGGGCCCAGGAAGAGTTCAGACCATTGCTTCAGAGTGTGCAAGCCATAAGCCTTGGAGGCTTCCACATGGTGTTAAGTCCAAGGGTGCACAGAATGCTAGAACTGAGGGTTGAGAATTTCTGATTAGATTTCAGAGGATGTATGGAAAAGCCTGCATGTCCAGGCAGAAGTCTGCTGCAGGGGAAAGGGTCTCACAGAGAACCTCCACTATAGCAGTACAGAGCAGAAATGTGAGGTTGGAACCCCCATGCAGAGTCCCCACTGCGTACTGCCTAGCAGAGTTGTGAGAAAAGGATCACTTTCCTCCAGATCCCTGAATGGTAGACCAACCAGCAGTTTCCACCCTGCTTCTGGAAAAGCTGCAGGCACTTAACACAAGCCCATGAGAGCAGCTGCAGGGGCTGAACCCTGCAAAGACACAGGAGCACAGCTACACAAGTCCTTGGGAGTACACATCATGCACTATTGTGCTCTGGATATGAGACATGGAGTCAAAGGAGTCTATTTTGGAAGTATAAGATTTTATGTCTGCCCTGCTAGGTTTCAGACTTGCTTGGGGTCTCTAGCTTCTTTCTTTTGGCCAATTTCTCCCTTTTGGAACAGGAGTCTTTACCCAATGCCTGTACCCCCACTCTATCTTGGAAGTAACTAACTTGTTTTTTATTTTACATGCTTATAGTCAGAAGGGATTTGCCTTGTCTCAGATGAGACTTTGGACTTTGGACATTTCAGTTAATGGTGAAATGAGTTAAGACTTTGGGGAACATTTGAGAAGGCATGATTATACAGTGCAATGTGAGAAGGGCATGAGATTTAGGAGGGGGCCAGGGAAGGATTTATATGGTTTGGATCTATGTCCCCACTCAAATCTCATGTAGAATTGAAATCCTCAGTTTTGGAGGTGCGGTGTGGTGGGAGGTGATTGGCTCATGGTGGTGGTTTCTCATGAATGGTTTAGCACCATCCCCCTAGTGCTGTTCTTGTAATAGAGTTCTCACAAGATCTGGTTGTTTAAAAGTGTGTAGTGCTTCCCCCCTCTCTCTCTTCCTCCTGCTCTCACCATGAAAGATGTGCCTACTTCCTCTTTGCCTTACATCATGATTGTAGGTTTCCTGAGGCCTCCCCCAAACCAGACACCTCTATGCTTCCTGTACAGCCCGCAGACCTGTGAGCCAATTAAACCTCTTTTCCTTATAAATTACCTGGGTATATTCTTTATAGCAAAGTGAGAATGAACTAATATAGTCACCTTATTAATCCAAGCCAGAACAAACAGAGAAAGCTAAGGATATGAAAAACTTAGACAACATCAACAATAAGGTAGAATTGACAAACCAGATAATAGAAAATACTTCCTCTCTTCAGGTGCTATTGACAGCTGTTGTGAAACCTCTGGTTCTTGTCTTCTTAGTTTAAAATAATTTAAACAAGAGACATACAGCAAAATAAGTATAGCATAGAGTAATTTATTGTGAAAGAAAAATAATATTTTGAAAGTTAGGTGCAGAATAGACTGTACACACTAAGAGGGGAGGAATTCAGGATGGACTGCTTGTTAGGGTGAGACAGCATTGATCATTGCTGGAGAAACCCCCATTATGGGAGTTTTACATGGTTATTCATAAGGAGGTGGTAACAGGTGTTACTAGTACACAGGTTCTGATGGTCTTCTGTACATGTACAGTAGCTGTACATGCTTATTCATACATCCCATGTCTCGTTAGTATCTTAAATCTCCCCATGGGTGTGTTTTTTACTTGTAATGAACAAAAGATCACTTTGAGGACAGGTAAAATCAAAATGTGCATGCTCTCTAGAAGGGAAAGTCCCTACTAAAGATAGCTTTGCTTGAGTGAGCTCAGTTACAATATGAATGCTAAGGCTTATTGTATTGGCTGTATGGTCACCACAGTCACTGCATCCCAAGTATATTTCATGTCCTTGACAACCTATCCTGCCAAGGAATCAATCACAAAATTTGACAGCATATCAGTGTGAATAGAAAATATCAATATCTTCTTTAAACAAAATGAAAAAAATTCAAACATTCTGAATTATCATGCAATAACACTTGAAATATTTTTGAAAGTCAGAAAATGTACAGGTCCTTTTCCTGGCAGGTTAAATTTTTTTATTGAATGGATTTCATATTTGAGGAAGCACAAACCATAAAAGCCAAATTTCCACAAAACAATAAATATCTATTAAGAATATGAACTGTAGAGCAAGACAGCCTGATTTTGAATTCCAGGTTCTCTTACCAGCTTGTGTGACCTTGAAAATAACTTAACTTTATGACTCAGTTTCCTCAATGTAAAATGGAGATAGCACTTACCTCATGTGTTTAGTTGACAGTTCTATGAGTGAATATATGTAAGTTGCTAATACCAATGCCTGGAATACAATAGGCATTTACTGGAGTGTTTTTAAATTTAAAACTTAATAACATACAAAAAGGAATATATGAGATTCATTTAGAATAGTGCTGAGGAAAATCTGCAGCCTTTATTTTCTTCATCACATTCAAATAATAAAATTAACTGGATTAAGCTTCTGATTTACAAGTTAGGAAAAGATCAATTATATGAAAGTAGCAACAAGGAATTGATACAGATATACACAGAAAATGAGTCGGAATAACTGTAAAATAATAAATCAACATAAAGCTCCAATGATGTGGATTTTTTTAGAAAAATTATCTTACTACATATAAAGTTTAAGAAATAAATTCCTGTGTATGAAATACAGAAAGATGGCGGAAGACCTGACTCTTCAAAAATGACAAGGATTAGATAATTTCACAGAGGAATTGTGTGAAATTTTTATTTCAAGTATGCATAGGCCTTTAAAATGAGAAAAAATTCAAGTTTAAAAATAAGCACATCATTGACAGAAAATCCTAATGAATTGCAGAATGAGAGAAAATGATGGACAAAACTTATTGATGAGCACCAATGTAAAAATTTTAACTTAAATATTAGCTAAGAGAATCTAAGTACATTAAAAGAATGACATACAAAGACTACATGGGGTTTATTGCAGGAAGGCAGTGATGGTTTAAACAAGGAAATCTAGGAATATAACTTATCCCGTAAATGCAACCAGAAGAAAAGTTATATGATCATGTTTATAGATGTTGATAGCATTTGATATAATTCAACAGTCTTGTTTTACACACACCCACAAGGAAGCAATGAATCCTTCCTTAAAATAAAATTCAAAAATTCTCTATCTACTAGTTAGCTATTTTAGACCCAAGCCAGCATTTTCCTTAATGTGAGGTATTTGAAGCATTTCAGTCAATAATTTATGGAATTAGTGCTGTTAACCACTGCAAAAATTTTTAGAGCTATGATTGATGGAAGGGAAGAGACAAAATTTATTTTGTTGCAGTTGTAGTTGAAAAGGCTGAAGGCAGGGAAAACTCAAGGAGGGGGCTAAATATCTGAATGGCTTCCCTATGGCCACCATGCTGACTTTACCTATGGCTTCAATTTCAGGGAGGCCATGAATTTTGCCACCATGTGATAAGCAAAGTGGCCTCTCAGTGCAGTGGTGAGGAAGTCATTGTGACCTTTTCCCTGTACACTGTCATGGGCATCCTGTAACCCAAGTGCTATGAGCTGTGGAAATCTAGACAAGAGGGATTAGTTGCAGACCCCATGGAATCCAGGGCACAGGCCAGCCTGGAGATGCCCAGCTCGTGGAAGATCCAAGTGCCTGAGAGGGCTCTCTGGACTGAGGCACCACCCGTGTCACCACGGCCATGACCCACTCGGCCTAAGACCTCCACCTGTGGTGCCTGTTGCCTCACATTTCTGTGCCCGGTGTTCCTGTGGCCAATTTAGCCTGCAGTGATGCTTCCTACCCCAGGACCTTAGCTTGGACCTACTGCCCACCCTGGCTTTGTCAACCTTGGTCTGAACCTTTCAACTGGTAGATGTGGTTGTGGTCCTTATCCTTTGTAACTGGTGGTTCAGAAGTCAATCCTCCAGGCTCCTTCTGGCCAGAAGGTACCTTTTGGTGGTCACAGACTGCACACCTCCAGGCACTGAACCTAAGCCCCTGCCCACAGATGCAGCTTTGATGGATAGGCCTGTACCACCGAGCCCAGGATCCAGCATCCTGCCAAGGATTCTGGGTGCTGCTGGGGCCCCGCCCCGTGCCCATGGTCAGCTTTTATACCCCACTGCTCTGCTCTGTGGGGGCTTCTTGAGATTGGTCATATTTACAACTCAGAATTTTTGGCAAATTTTCAGGCCACTAAAACTGCAGTGCCTCCCAGTGCTTAGTTCCTGTGGTGAGGCCCCTGGGCACTGCTGAGTCCAAGGTGATTACCAAATTCACCATATTTTGTTCATCCTCTCAGATGTTATAATATCTTGACACTTCTACTTCTGCGTCACCAGTTGAGATTTTATCCACTGGACATGAGTATCTCTCAGAACGAGGTCTTCCTGGGTTTGCCAAGAGCTCATCTATCCCAGTGTCCCAAACTCTGGACCAACTATAGAGGCTGCTGAACTTCTGAAGAATTTGGAGTGTGGTTACCCTTCAATGGTCTTCTTCCCTTCTCTCTCCCTCCCTCCCTCCCTCAACTCTCCCCTTCTTGCAAAACTAGCCTTTTATAGCCAATTAGGTCAATAGAGTCAGAAAAAAAAGCATCATATTTCTAAGTCATTGAGATATTTAAAATGTGACATCGCCAGTATTTGTTCACAAATATATTAAAGGTCACCAACAAGTAAAATCGGACTTTCTTTCTAATATTGTAATTTCAAAAACATTGCAGGAAGAGGTTATTCTCCATGCATTTTTCTTTGCAGTTATTTGAGAACATTCCAGGCAACACTTATTAATATTTTATGGACTGGTTACATTTTGTGGTGGTGAGTGAGCTCAGCATATGGTTATGAGGTTCTGGCTGTCTGGCTGTGTGGGAGCACTGGATTGCAGTTATGCTTTGAGGATAGCTTGGTAGGACCAGCCTGGCACTCAGCCAAATAGCAGGACCCAAGTTGCTGGGAAAGATGAACAGCCCTAGGATAAAAGGGCCATCATCTGACTCTCTTCTCTCCCAGGCTCCACTGCCTGGGAGAGAACATAAAGCTGTGTGCATACTTCACACTGGTAATTCATTGACTCAGCCTAATAAATAAACCCCCAAGTAAGTGAACAAGACAGTTTCAGTCAGGAACGTGTGTTTGTGTAGGAACTAAAGCAGGATTGGACAACAGGGCAGAATGGGCAGAGGCTGGCTGAGCTGCTGGTCCAGGAAGGCTTCAGAGAACAGGAGACCTTTTGGGGCCCCAACAGAGAAAAATAAGAAGGTCCAGAGTGGGATTTTCCACCTGCAGGGAACTGTAAGTGCAATAGGCCTAATATAGAACTTGATGAGTTGTTTTACCAGTGATACGATAGAGGCTTATTTATATCTGGGGCACACAGAAGAAGAGGCAGAGATCAGACCACTTAGGCCCTGTGACTCATGTTAATTGCATTATTGGGTATTCTATCAACTTGAATTGAGAAGGCACTGGAGGTGTAAAACAGCAGTGAAGATGTGATTTATACGTTTAAACAATCAGCTTAGTTGCTCTGTGGAGAATGTACCAGAAGGAGAAAGAGTTAGACCATCTACAATACAAGTGAGAGCGACAGTTGCTTAGACTCAATTGTTCATATTGAAAATGCACAGAAGTGGACAAATTCAAAACTTATTTTGGAAATTGAAAGTGATAGTTTTGGATGTAGAAGGAAACATTCAGAGAAGCAAGCCACCCCTCCCCTTAGTACTACTCTTGCTTAACTGCCCTTACAGAATGTTATTAAGGCTCCAAAGTTGAGGCTTCAGGCAATTTGAGAGCCAAAGTAATAAACAATTGGTGCTTGCCTGAACTTTTCAATAAAGAACAGAAAAACCCAAATTTTCTTGCCTATCTCACTCATTCACACAACTTTGTCATTCCTAATGCAATAAGAGATGGAAGTTTATTCTTTATAAAATTCAAGCTGAGAGGCTGAACACAGAGTCTGTAGGCACACAGGAAGACGGAGTGAGTTGCCTGGCTGAAAAGGGGCTAAAGCTAATACTGAGATGGTGGAACCACAAGATGAAAGCATACTGGATTCATTGGAAGGGAGAAGCCCTAGAGAACTGCTGGACCTACAGTACATCTTGCATGACCAAATCAATTTTTATGTGATAGGAAAAAGTCTCATTGGCCCTGGAATGCAGGAGGCAGACAGCCTTCAGCTGCTGAGAGCTGCCTTACCCAGGGCCATGTCTCCTCTGAGTGTAGCCCATATCCGATGACTGCTCAGTGCTGGAGCATAATGCTTGGCCATCTCTGCTGAACTCAGGACAATCCTGAGGGCCATCTGAGCTCCAGAGTCCCTGCAGGATCAGCTGACTATCTTTGGGCATAAACCACAGATCAACTTTTCTCTGTGCTCAAACCTTCTTCCTATCCTTCCCTTACTCAGATATAGATCCCAAAGGCACTCTAAAGATCTTGGTGCTGAAGTCTTGGAGTCTGCTCCGTAGTGGACCTGAACTGCAATTGTACTTTAGGTTTCTTTGTGTTTCAAAGGCATAATTTCCTTGAGAGAATAAAGATTGGTCCCCCTGCTGAGAAATTATAATCCTTCTTTGCATGGTTATTTAGGGATGTGAGGAGCTAGAAATGGCCATGAGACAGAATCTCAACTTCCAATGTATGGAACTATTGTTGTGACAGCCATTGAAAACATGCCACTTTGAATACCAGAAGTCACAAGGACAAGAAGCAAACATCTTACTTTTGGCATGATGGATCAGTCCCAGTTTTACACCTGGATTTACTAGAACCATGCACTCTGGCTCTAAAAGAAACAATCCCATTTCCAGAGCAACCGACTCTCACATGCATTGCTACTGGGAATGTACCATCATACAGCCCCTTTGAAAAACCGTTTGTCAATGTTCTATAAACTTAAGCACCCATCCATCTATAGCAGTTCTCCTCCTAAATACCTACACATTTTATAAGAATCACGAACTGTGGATAATTCACACATCTCTGAATATATAAGTAGAAAAATTCATAGCTTATTAAAACTTGTAGCTTATTTAATATTATTCAGCAACAAAATGGAATGTATTGCTGGTACATGCAACAGGAATAGCTGGATCTTACAAACATCAGATTTGGAAACTATAAAATAGGAAAACCTATTGTATATTTTTATTCATATTCATTGCAAACATAGACCAAAGTAAGCTGTGGTCATCGAGTTTAGAACATGATTGCCTCTGGTGGGAAGCAGGGTCCTGGCGTGAGAGAATGTGATGGGGCCGTGGGAATGTTCTACATCTCCTTTTGGGTGATGATTACATGGGTGTATGTGATTGTTAAAACTCACTGACATGGAGCCCTATGGTGTATGCATTTTTATTGCACGTATTTTAAACTGGAGAAAACTGAAACAGAAAACTGAACAGGAGACAAGATAGGAGCAGCTGGAAAAGTGGGAACCATCTTAAGAAACAGTGGAAAGCTGAATGCTAGGTTGGTAGGGAGAAAACCTGGAGGGTAATGGAATCCCCAGTGCAGAACCAAAAGGAATCAAGATTTTGTGACACCAGGTACCTCCAGAGTTGGGAGTAAAAGTAAGGCTAAACACATAGATTTTGATAAAAATCTGTTGGAGAAGTTACTTTAGTTCCTTGGGTCAGCTCCATTAAGTTAGCATCTGGATGACTACTTCTGCCAATTACATCCACTCATCTTTCAGTGGAAAATGAGACTTTCTTGCTCCTATATTCCAGGTGAGAATTGGAGGTTGCTAAAATTAGGTGATGAGGTTGGATTGTGGATATGAAAGTGCAGGAAAGAAAGGAATTCTGACAATTTGTGGACACGGTAGCTTGGCTCACATTCCACCTTGGAATGTGAGAACTGAATTTCTGCTTATTATCTTCAGCAGCATCACAATCTTATCCTAGGCAGATAGATGCCCTGGAATAGCTATCATTAAAAAAAAATATTGGAGAGTAACAGAAAAGAAACATAAGCACACAAATAATTTGTAGAAAAGATTGCTCCTATTGTCCTACTGTTTCTATTCAGCTACTTTCATAAATATTTTGCATTCTCTTGCCAAATAAGGACAAGCAATAGTACAGCTAAACTTGTTTCTAAATTAGTCTTCTGGAAAGTTCAGGGAGTTAGGGGTGGCTGTGGAGGGCTTCTTCGAGCAATTGCAATTAGAATTCTATATTACTTCATTTGACACTCTCAATTTGGGTCACTCTTCTTTGTAAAAATTGCCCATATCCAGCTGTTTGCCCATGTCCAATAATAAGCTTTTGCTGTTCTGTACTGTATTTTGGAAAATCAAGGAACATTGATAATGAAAATTATCTAAGAGCAAGTGTAGAGCCATCTTTGTCCTCTCCCATGACCTCTGTTCCTTCATTTCTGAAGGCTTCTCTTCATTTCTGAGAAATAACAATTATGAGTTCGATGCATATTCTCCATGTTTATAGTCAGAAGTCTACACAGCCAAGATGATATGTCAGGTTTGGTTTTATCAACTTCTCTTCCTCCTCCTACCTATTTAAAAACTCAACATTAAAAGGCATAGACAGATTGTTACATATATAGATCCTAATGACTCCAATAGAGTCAATAGATCTGTATAATTTTTTATTTTATTCATTCCCCTACTGATGGACATGTAGATGATTTCCACATCTTTGTTATGTATAAATAACACTTTCTTGAACAGCTGTGTGCATAGAACTAGAGTTCCTTGGTTATACTGATATTTGTTTTCAATTATTCTAAGAATAGCTAAGTCAGTCTACAATTTCTATCTCCATTAGCAGTGGGACAGTTCTGGTTTCCCCATATCTTGGCCCATTTTTACATTGTCAGATCATTTCACTTTTTCTAATTTAAATTGAGAAAAATGTCTCATTGCATTTTCTCAATTACTAGTGATCTTGTACATCCCCTCATATTTATTGGCCATCTGGATTTCCTTTTTTTATGAGTTGCCTTTTCTAAGGCTTCGATCCCTTCTTTTGGGTTAACTCATTGTTTGTATTGATCTATAGAAGTTTTCAGGATACTTACTCATTGTCTATTTTACATATGACAAAACTGTTCTTCTATCCTGTATCTTGTCTCAATGTTTTATGTCCTCATTACACTGGAATGAGTTAAATATGTCAGAAATTTTCATCGTTGTTTCTGCTTTTGGCTCTTCTTTCTTTAAGATACTTTTCCCACCTTGAATTCATAAACACATTCTTCAGTATATTCTCAAATAGCCCTAAAGTTCTCTTTTATACAGTCTTTAATTCATCACTAATTTACTCTTCTAAGTAGTGTAAGGTAGAGCTCTATTTTAATTTTTCCCCCCAATATAAATATCCCTTATTGAATTATCAATTACTTTTCATGGGATTGGTAAGCCACCTTTATTATATACAGACTCCCACATATACAGTTGAGCCTTGAACAAATGAAGTGCATGGGTCCACTTATACAGGGATTTTTTTTTCACAACTGTATTGGTAAATTTTTGGAGATTTAGAACAATTTGAAAAAACTCCTGGATGCATCTTGTACTCTAGAAATATTGCAAAATATAAGAAAAAATGAGGTATGTCATGAATGCATAAAATATTTATAGATATTAGTGTATTTTAACATTTACTACCATAAAATATGTACAATTCTGTTACAAAAAGTTAAAATTTATCCGAATTTACACACACACACAGACCATATATAATGCCATTTTAAGTTGAGATAAATGTAAACAAATGTGAAGATACAGTATTAAATCATAACTGCATAAAATTAACTATAATAATATTGTATTATTGTAATAATTTTGTAGCCTGTTCCTTTTGCCATTGCGGTGAGCTCGTGTTGTGAGTATCCTCTTAAAATGCTGCAGGACGCTAATCATCTCTGCCTGAGCAATTTTGTTTTCTCTAGTAAATTGTCTATCACAGTAAAAAGTGATCTCTTGAGTATCATGTTTAGGACAATATCCTAAAGCTTGAATAATACTATGGGGCCCATACGAAGTGCCACTAGTGATGCTGGAAATGTTCCTAAGAAGCAGAGAAAAGTCATGACAGTATAAGAAAATGTGGAATTGCTTGATGTGTAGTGTACATTGAGGTCTGCAGTGAGGTTATCAGCCATTTCAGACAGGCTATTCATCTTGTTAAGGTATCCATAAATACAGTACAGTACGGTAAATACATTTTCTCCTCATGATTTTCTTAAAAACATTTTCTTTAATTTTCTTTACTGTAAGAATACAGTATTTAGTACATGTCACATATAAAATCTGTGTTAATCAGCCATTCATGATATCTGTAAGACTTCCAGTCAACAGTAGGCTCTTAGTAGTTCAGTTTTTGGAGGAGTCAAAAGTATTTGAGGAGTTTCAACTGCACAGGGGTTCAGCACCCTGAACTCCCTCATTGTTCCAGGGTCAACTGTACATGTATCTGTGTCTGGACTCAGTATTCTGTGCTTAGAGGTACTGTTGATATCAGCTCAAATATTACAGTTTGATAAGGGAGAAGTCTTTTTTTGTTTTAAGGCATCATTTTGGGGGTTGTCATTTAAATACTTGACTCTAACAGTGCTAGACTCTAACAGTGCTAGCTCTACCACCGTGAACAAGTGACTTACTGTCTCCATGACTCAGTTCTGTCATCTGAAAATTAGAGGTAAGATTTTTCTTACAGGTCATAAGAATTAAATGATTTATTGTATGAAGAGTAAATTGAACAGTGTTTGCCATGTATAGTCACCATGTAGGTTAGTTATTTTATTTTATTTTATTTTATTTTTGAGACGGAGTCTCGCGCTGTGTCACCCAGGCTGGAGTGCAGTGGCGCGATCTCGGCTCACTGCAAGCTCCGCCTCCCAGGTTCACGCCATTCTCCTGCCTCAGCCTCCGAGTAGCTGGGACTACAGGCGCCCGCCACCACGCCCGGCTAGTTTTTTGTATTTTTAGTAGAGACGGGGTTTCACCATGTTAGCCAGGATGGTCTCGATCTCCTGACCTCGTGATCCTCCCGCCTCGGCCTCCCAAAGTGCTGGGATTACAGGCTTGAGCCACCGCGCCCGGCCAGGTTAGTTATTTTAAATAATATTTTACTATTAGAAATAAAGAGGGATTTCTGTTCATCAAAAGATATGAAAAAAAGAGACAAATGACACACCAAGGAGTGTGAACCAATACTGTATTACTCATATCCAGCAAAGAGCTGATATCCATTACATATAAAGAGCCAGTGCAGAGAACGTTAACCCAATAGAAAAATGGACAAAATACATAATAGGCAGCTCATGAGTGAGAATATCCAAATGGCCAACGAACATGAAAAAATTACTCTCATTTGTAATTAGGGAAATAATTTCTTTTTTTTTTTTTAAGTTTTAAGTGACAAAGTCTCACTGTGTCACCCCAGGCTGTTGTGCCGGGAAGCAATCATAGGTAAAACAAATCTTAATGCCCTCACCTAACCCGCTAAAACTAAAAAGTCTGATATTCACCAAAGGTTTGCAAAAGTGAAGAGCACTGAGCACCCTCATATACAGCTATCCTGTGTGTAAATTGATAAAAACTGTTGAAAAACAATCAGGCATAATAAAGTTTGAATTCACATACAGTTGTCTTTTGATATTCTGCAGGCAGAGGGGGTCTGGTCCTTAGTAACCCCTGAGGATTCTGAGAAATGGCTTGGTACGCACATGTAACCTATACATATCTTCCAATATACTTTAAGTCATCTCTAGATTACTTACATTATGATGAAAATGCTATGTAAATAATTGTTTACTGTATTATGTTTTATTTATTTTTATTGTTTTTTTTCCTGAATAATTTCTACCCACAGTTGGCTGAATTCACTGATGCTGAAGCCAGAGGTTAGAGTAGGCTGCCTGTATTCTATGACAAGGTATCCATTCATACGTAAAAGGACACATGAGTTCCAGTATACATGTCCAAGCCTGTTCTGAGCAACACTGTAAGAGGCCCAAAGTGGAAACAACCCAAGTGCCCATGAACAGCAAAACATTTATACCATTGAATGCCTTATGGCAAGGCAAAAGGATCAAGTACAGCTAGATGGAACAATATAGATGAGGGAAATAAAACACAAAATATATTAAAATATAAAAAACACAATTCTATGTATATAAGGTTACATAACATTTTCAAAATCAGCAACATTTTAATTTAATTTATTTAGAATTCTCGTGCAGAGGACTTTTCTCTCTTCTCTCCAATGTGTTAATTTATTTAATCATTTATTTATGACAGCACAGATTCATATTTTGTATTTTGGAATATGATATAGTAGTATTTTAGTTTGTTCCTTAAATTGTTCAATATGTGGCCATTGGGAGCTGTTTTATTGGGTTTTGTACCACATTAAAATTACTCCATCAATGCTTTTGTTTGTTTTCTATTTATCACATCATTTTCCAGCACTCCAAGATGCTCTAGGCCCTTTCTGTATATTTCCTTTCCAGATCTAGAAACTGTATTTCTTCATCAGTATTGCTAAATTGTTTTTTTCTTTAAAAGTGTTAGATTTCAATTTTATTAATCCTCTTTTTAAAAAACATATCATCCCTTTTGTTTATTTGTAATTCTATTTTTATTTTAATGTTTTATTCTTTTGTTTTGGTTTTGCTTTACTAATTGCTTGACTTCAACATTAAAAAGTTTTAGAAATGTGGTTATTAATTTTCAAATAAATATGATTGGATTCAGGTTTTTTATTTTTAACTTTCAATATTATTTCACTGAGGTCCAGATGTACTCAATTTATTGACCTATGAAATTTTAATTGACATTTATTTTGTAGTCTTGTATTGGGAAATTCTTGTGTTTTCCACATGTTTTTGGTTGTTGCAGGTTATATGATCAAAATTGTCGTTTGTTGTGCAAATTATCATAGCATTACTAGTTTTGTTCTCTGCACTATTGATTTCTGAGAAAACGGTGTTACGGGGGAAAAAAACCTCCCATCATGAGTGCAGATTTTTCAGTTTTACCTTATAACTCTCAGTCTTGGCTTTCTATGTGTCACTGTTGTGTGTTTAGGTGCGTTAAGTTCATCACTGTCATGGTTTCCTAGTGAATTTTCTTTTCAATAACTATAAAATGTGCTTCTTTGATCCTATCAATACACTGGATATTAATATTGCTACCCTAGGTTTCTTTTGTTTAATATTTGTCTGGATTGCCTGTTCCCATAAACTGACCTTTAATCAGTTAGCTTTGTTCTTAAGATTGGTTTAAAATTAGAATAATAGGGAGGGGCATGGGAGGGTGGGACGTCTAATTTAAACCCAGCCCAGTGATTACACTAGCTGGGCGCTGGTTAGGATGTTGCCCAGGTATAAAGCCAGGATCTTTGGGACCTGGCTTCATTTGGAGTTCAGCTACTAAGAGGAAACCTTCCTCCTGGAGTATTCGGCCTGAAACTGGGAATTTGGAAGTTGCTGCTCCAGGGCGCTCCCTGCGGAGGTCGGCCGCCAGCCTCTCCGCCCGGCCTTTCCCGGCGTCCCCACGCGGGGCGCAGCCGCGAGAAAGGAACGCAGGTCACACCGTCAGCGCCCAGAGCAGCGCCAGTTTCCGGGCCCGGCCTGCTCTGGGAGCCATGAGCTGCGGCCGCCCCCCTCCCGACGTGGACGGCATGATCACCCTCAAGGTGGACAACCTGACCTACCGGACCTCTCCCGACAGTCTGAGGCGAGTGTTCGAGAAGTACGGGCGCGTGGGCGACGTGTACATCCCGCGGGAGCCCCACACCAAGGCGCCCCGGGGCTTCGCCTTCGTCCGCTTTCACGACCGGCGCGACGCTCAAGACGCCGAGGCCGCCATGGACGGGGCGGAGCTGGACGGACGCGAGCTGCGGGTGCAGGTGGCGCGCTATGGCCGCCGGGACCTGCCCCGCAGCCGCCAGAGAGAGCCACGCGGCAGGTCCGGAGGCGGCGGCTATGGACGGCGGAGCCGCAGCTACGGACGGCGGAGCCGCAGCCCCAGGCGGCGACACCGCAGCCGATCCCGGGGTCCCAGCTGCTCCAGGTCCCGCAGCCGATCTCGCTATAGGGGTTCTCGCTATAGCCGGTCTCCCTGTAGCCGATCTCCTTACAGCCGGGCGCACTGCAGCCGCTCTCCCTACAGCCGATCTCGCCACAGGGAATCTCGCTACAGCGGATCTCGCCACAGCTCATCTGGTTACAGTAACTCTCGCTACCGCCGCTCTCGCCACAGCCGATATCACAGCAGCCGGTCTCACTCAAAGTCTGGGTCCTCCACTAGCTCTCGCTCTGCATCAACCTCCAAATCGAGCTCTGCGCGACGATCCAAGTCCTCCTCGGTCTCCAGGTCTCGCTCACGGTCCAGGTCTTCATCTATGACCAGGAGTCCTCCCCGGGTATCCAAGAGGAAATCCAAGTCCAGGTCTCGATCCAAGAGGCCCCCCAAGTCTCCCGAAGAGGAAGGACAGACGTCCTCTTAAGAAAATGATGCATCAGGAAGCAACATGATGGAGGACTTGGGGAAAAGGATCACATACTCAGTCCATGGAAGCAACGTCCCTGGAAGAAGGGGCTGCCTATTGAAAAGGTTGTGTCACACTTTTCTACCTTTTTACCAGTTTGAAGCTTTGCATCAGGTGGCAAAATTCATTCTGTGCGCCGTTTTGTTGTTATTCACATTTTCTTGTAACTTAGGAGGTGAACGACCTAAGATTACATTATTGGGTTTGTATATTTGAGGCAAAAATTTATTTTTATTTCTATAGTGACGACTGTTTTGGTTTGAAATGAACAGATTGGTAACCTAATTTGTGGCCTCCTGACTTTTAAGGAAACGTGTGCAGCCATTACACACAGCCTAACGCTGTCAGGACATTGCTTCAACATTGCCTTCATTCCTTAAAGTTAAAAACCTACAAAAGGTGGTGTAAATTAATATGGATAATTTTATTTACCTCCAGGTCTAAAAGGTAGTATGACCCAAATTCGTATAAAGATTTTTCATGTGAAAGGACTGGGTTTTTAGCAAACACAAGTCTAATCTCTTTTGTGTTTTTGTGCACCAGGCCCGGCTGCGTAGCAGTTGAGTGATGCTGGTTAGCTATTAAGGTGGCCTGTTGCAGTGCAGAGTGCTGAGCTGCTTCCTGTTTTCTTCTGATTGCTCCTGGGGAAAACACGCCTTGTCCTGAAGAACAAATGGCTGTCCAGTTTATTAAAATGCCTGTCAACTGCACTTCCAGTCACCCAGGCCTTGCAGATAAATAATGGAGCATGCAGTGAGCACATCTAGCTGATGATAATCACACCTTTCCCCCCGTCTTTTCTGAAAAATTGTAACTCTGATCATATCAACATGTATGAACCTAAAATATGGAGAATGTTATGTAAGAAATGGTTTATAAGTTTGTTAAGTACTTAAAACGTGTATCTTTTTGATTATGAATTTTTTACGCTAACCATTGTTTCTGTAGTTAAAATTGTTTTCTTGGTGTTATCTTTTCTCAAAATTAGAAACTTTTGATGGAAAGTAGGTTGTTTTATTTTCTGTGTGACTTTTGGATATTTGTACTTTTGAGAAAATTGTTAGCACCAAGTGTTTCTCAAAATATAATTTTAAAAAAATCCTTAATAGGCTTTTAGCCATGTGCTTTATTGTTTTATCACAATGCAGTTTATTTGTAGTTTCTCTCTTTTCTCCTTATACCTATGGTTTTTTTACTTCTAAAATTATTTTCAAATAATCCATTTTTGGCTTTCATTATTATCTCTACTGGATGTTATGTGTTCTTTTGCAATTGTTTCTGCTTATACCTTTACTAGCAAAGGGAAAAATAACAATTTGATGTCTATGATCTAGTGACAATAGGATTATATTGGAGCCAGTTGAATAAATTTATTCTTTCAACCATATAGATCTTCATTAATATTTTTGACTGAATTATCAATTAAAAATATTCAATTTCCTTTGTGCAGAAACTGCTAAACCCAGGATTCGATTCTTGAATGAACTGGCAAGGTGGCGGTGATCTGTAGATATAAATCCCACATTTTGTTGTTACAACAGTTAGTAGTTAATATTGTTTTCATATATAGACTCCAGAATCTAAATTTTACCATAATGACATTTCTTCTGGTCATGACAAATGTGATATTTTACCAATATAAATCTACGTAGAATCCAGACACACACAGAGCAGTCCTGAGAAATAAAAAATCAGGATACCCATGGCATCGTAGTAGCCACTCGCGTCCAGCAGGTGGCGAAGGGAGGTGAGGTATATTTATTAAATGGGAAGGGGTGGGACGGGTACGGGGCAGCCCTAAGGGTAGGGGAGCATTGTCAATTTCTGGGGGTAGTGTGAGACCCGGGGGTAGTGTGAGACCCAGGCGTACCTGGAGTTTGAAGCTTTGAAGCAAAAATATCTGTAGAACATCTTAAACATGTGACCAAATATGATGTTAAAATCAGCGGCTTTTTTTATACGTTAAAAACTTTGAAACCTGGGGCCGGGCGTGGTGGCTCACGCCTGTAATCCCAGCACTTTGGGAGGCCAAGGCAGGTGGATCACCTGAGGTCAGGAGTTCAAGACCAGCCTGACCAACATGGTCAAACCCTGTCTCTACTAAAAATACAAAAATTATCCTGGCATGGTGGCACATGCCTGTAATCCCAGCTACCTGGAGGCTAAGACAGGAGAATCGCTTGAAACCGGGAGGCGGAGTTTGTGGTGAGCTGAGATCATGCCATTGCACTCCAGCCTGGGCAACAAGAGCGAAACTCCATCTCAAAAAAACAAACAAACAGAAAAACAACTTTGAAACCTAGGAAAAGTTTTGGAGCTGTTGGAGCAGAAATGTGTGGTTGTCATTGAAGGTGTGAACATACCCTACCTCTACCTCTACATGTGGAAGACCTGACACACACGGAGGACGTGAACCCATGCAGAAGAGCGATGTGACATGTTTTGCATTTTATTAGCACCGTGATCTAACCAACTGAGCTAACTGGCCACACCATTTTATCCTTTATAATGATTACTATGAGGGCTGAGTGCAGAATGGAGTGTATGTGGTCAAGAGTGGAAGCTGTGAGGCTATTGCAGTAATTCAGAAAGAAAGGTGATAATTGCTTAGACTTTGGCGGTGGTGTTGGAAATGGATATAAATAGACATATTCAGGAAATATATTGATCTTAGATCTAATAAGACACATAGTAGATTAGAAGTAGGGAAATTAATGAAAAAGCAGAATTAAGGATGACTTCTCACCGGCTTGAAATGCTAAATGGATGAGGGTGCTGTTTAGTGAGTTGAGGAAGACTGGGGGTGGTGATGGGTGTAGAAATTGAGAAAGGAAAATCAAGAATTTCTAGAACTTTCAGAGTAATGTTAAATACTTTCCTTGATAGTTGGTCAGTCATCATTTGTAAGTGCATTTCTAAAAATATTGCTTAATTTTGTTTTTGAGCTTTGTATAAATGGAATTTTGTGTGTACTGATTATTTTGCTCAATATTATGTCTTTAAGATTCTCTGTATTGTTGCATGTGGCTGAGTTTATTTTTGATGCTGTGTAGTGTTTTACTAATAAATAAATCATAATTCAGTTTTTATTGTTCCATTGATGGACATCTGGGTTGTTTCCCATTTTAGTTATTTTGAATAAGGAAGCAATGAATATTTTTATACATATAGCCTGATGTACATGTGTATATACATTTCAGTTATCAATCCCAAAAGTGCATTTGCTGGCTATAGGTCAAGTACATGTTCAATGTTGTTATATAATTTTTAACTATTTTCCAAAGTAATTCTACCAATATATACTATTATCATCAGTTGATGAGAATTCCAGTTGCTCCACATTCTCATTAACACTTGTTAATGTCAGGCCTTTTAATATTTGCAAATCTGATGGGTATATAGTGGTATTTCATTTGGTTTTAATTTTCTTTACCCTGATTACCAAAGAAGTTGTACCTTTTTTTGTTTGTTTTTTAGTCACTTGGATATCCTCCTTTATGAAGTGCCTTTTAAAGAATTTATCCACCTTCCTATTGGGTTATCTGTCTTTTCTTAACTATTTAAAAGGATTTTCTGTGTATCTGGATCTATTCTCCATAGTTTGCTGGTTCTCAACCAATTAAATCAGTATCTCTGGAAGTGGGACGTAGGCATCAACACTATATTTTTAAGTTCCCAAACTGGGCATGGTAGCGCATGCCTGTAGTCCTAGCTACTCAGGAGGCTGAGGTGAGAGGATCCCTGGAGTCCAGGAGTTTCAGGCTGCAGTGGGCTATGAGTTTTGGAGGGGAAAATATTCTAAACCATAACAAGGACCTATCATTACCATCTGAGACGGGAATGGAAAATTAATCTAATGACATTCAGATAAGAGCTTTATAAGGTACTAAAATTGTGTGTGTGTCTGTGTAAGTGTGTGAGTATGTGTGTGTGTTGACTTCTGTTTCCCTGCAGCAGTAAGGAGTGAAGCCTTTGTTCTCTCTTTGGGGTAGCAAGGAAGTAGGCAGGTAGGGAGATTTTAACTCCCTCTTCCACCAGGATGGAAATTAAAGAATAGGGTGGGTGAACATAGACGTGAAGAAGATGGGCCGAGTCCCAGCCGTGTACTACAGAGAAGAAAGGAGACTTGAGGAAGCCTGCTTGGGTCTAGAGGGGTCTGGGGGACTTAGTTACAACAAAGGCTCTGTGCTATTCCTCACTGGGTGCTAGAAAGGACGTTCAGAGAGGGATTTCTCTTTTCACAGTATAATCAGAACTATGGAGTGAGGTTCTGGATGTCAGGGAAAATGTCCCCTGTTAGGGTACTGTGTGGGAGAAGCTCCGCCCACCTCCTAATTGACCTCCTGATGTAAGATGGGCCTCAGGTTAGTGGGTTAGAGAATGTTTCTGGGGACTGGAGCCTTGCCATTGGCCAAAGAAAGCAATCAGTCCCTTAGGTGGTATTCAAAGGGTGGAGAAAACTCTGTTGTAACTGGAGTTACAGAAATCTTTTGCAATATCTGAGATAAAGCATTAAAAAGGTTTAAGTAACTGTAGTGGAGGGCCCTATGAAGAGTTCATACTGCTGAACTAGATTCTCAGATTGGCTGCCACAAAACAGAAACGTTGCAATGAAGCTAAAGGCCAGTCCTGAAAGCATGTGGCTTTCTACTCCGAGTTCTCCCACTGCTTTCCCCTCTGTTCCCCTGCATTTCTGCATCTTCCTGCCACTTCAGTCCTCCCATCAGTACATGAAGGGTCAAGAGGCCTGTGCCAAAGTGGTGACTGTGATGAACCAAGATAGATTTCCCTGGGCCCAGGCCACTCCTTATATTGGCACCCGGCTGTGCAGCAAGCTTCCCTGGCATGGCTCCAGGGCTGCCAAGGGTTTCCTTCCTCGCTATCAAAGAGAAGGTGACTCCCAGGAACGTGTGCCTCTGTTTGTCCATTACAAATGACCTTGCATCCTTGGTACGAGAAATTCTAGGAAGGCAATTACTCTGGATAGTAATAATGATTCTCTGTTAATCATTCCTTCCATCACCTCCTCCCTCACAGCCTCTTATTTTTCTTTTAGTGATGAAATAAATAAATGATGATGTGGTTTTATGTTTTCCCTCTAGTCACAAACTCAGCCCATCCATTCTTGTGCTGTGTATCATGCATACAAAGTTGATTCTGAAGCGTGATGTGTTTAGTAAAGCAAACCTTTCCCTTAGTCACCACTTCTACCTTTCCAGCAGTTAATTACAGAGGAAAACTGGATGTAGAGCCAGCTGAACAGCATTTGAACCTGGCCTTGCCACTTTGTGGTCATGTGACTTTCAGCAAAAAATCATTGATTTTCTCCGAGCCGAAATTACAGGGCAGGATTTTTGTGAAGATATTGTGCGATGTAAATGTGATAGGCATGTAGGAGGTGCTCGATAGATTCGAGCAACAATTTGGTGCATCTCTGCATTCTCCCTACCTCTAGGATAAGCCCAAGGGCAAGGACCTACTCTCATATCCTTTATTTCTGCGATGCTCAGTTATACCACTGTCCTCACCACCACTCCCACAGCCCTACTCATTACTTTTTAAATTAATGAATTTTATTTTTTAGAATAGTTAATGGCAAAACTGAGAAGAAGTTAGAGTTCTTCTATAGACCCTGTCCCCACACATGCATAGCCTCCCTCAGCAACATCTTCCACCAGAGTGGTGCATTTGTTATAACTGATGAACCAATTGATGAACACACCATTATCACCCAAAGCTCATAGTTTATATTAGGATTCAGTCTTGGTGTTGCACTTTCTTTGAGTCTGGACGAATGACTCCCAGTGATAAGTATCCACCCTTATGGTACCATTCAGAGTAGTTTCACTGCCCTAAAACCTTTCAGATGGGCTTTTTTTTCACTTAGTAATATACATTTAAATTTCCTCAATGTCTTGTGGCTTGAAAGCTCCTTTCTTTTTATTGCCAAATAATATTCCATTGTCTGAATGTATCACAGTTCATTTATTTATTCATGTATTGAAGGACATCTTGGAGGCGTCCAAGTTTTGCAGTTATGAATAAAAATGCTGTAAACTTTTATGTGCAGGCTTTTGTGTGGGAGAAAATATTCAGCTCATGTGGGTAAATACCAAAGAGCTCATTTGTGGGATTATACAGTAAGAGTATGTTCAGTTTTGTAAGAAACTGCCAAACTATCTCCTACCTATTACTTTCACTAGTAGGAAACCTTTTTTTCTCATGATCTACCCACGTATTTGTACAAAAGTTCACACATACTTATTTGCAGATTCCTCTCCTTGTTGTATTTGGCCTTGTTGCAACGTTGCCAGGGCAAGGTCAAGATTTCAAAAACAATCAGGAGCCGGAAGAACCAACCTTTCTTCAGAACTCCTACACTAGCTTATTGAGCAATCTTTCAGTAAATCATCTCTTTCCTCTGGCTGTCCACTTCCTTATTTGGGCAAAGGGAGCTCTTAGCTATTTGCACCTGTGCTAGAGTTGGCACACAACAAGTTCAGACCAAAGCAAACACAATTTGCGCTAAATAAATGTTGGCTATTATTACTATTATTATAAGCCCACATTTGTAAGATGTGCATTAGAAACTATACTTGAATGCACACTTGCAGAGGTTGGTGTTCAGGTCTTGACTCTAAGATTTATTTTAAAATTTTAACTGTAGGTTTTGACTACCTGGTCACACTAAATTATTCATAAAGATTAACCATTACGCTGACTATTTTGTGTATGTGTAAGAAGTCCTTTCCAGATATTTAGAAATAACTTCACCCTCACATTTATTTCACTGAGCTGTGACCATATAGAAATTAGAAGTTGGGGTTTTGTTCAATGTTTTAATTACCTATCATTGCTTTAAGTAGAAAACCACAAACAGTTGCTAGGAATTGGCTGCAGAGATAAGTGGGAAGGAAACCCATCTGAATTAAACAGAACCAGGCTAAGGAACAGCCCCTCACTCCAGCTGCCCTGCGGATCCCACTCTGCTCACCAGCCTCTCAAAATGAAGTTTCTAACATTCTCTTGTTGCTCCTCAATGCCACTGATCTGTAGCAACTGTCGGGGTAACACCGGGGGACCTTCTCACTAATCTGCAGCGAGTGCTGGATGTTATGGAGATAAGCAGTTTCAGGTAGACAAAGGAGGGCAAGACCTGAGCACTGTAGGGAAAGGGCGTCATTGTTAGAGGTGCCACCTTACAAAAATGTAATATTTGTACTACTGGTATCCTGGCATTCAGTTTCCTTGTGTTCTAATAGTTCAGGGCCCTCCACCCAAAAAAGCACCACACCCAGGCCTGTAGATCTCTGAGAGCATCTTTTCCTGTTCTCACCACAATCTTTTATTTATTTATTTAATTTTGAGATGGAGTCTCGCTGTGTCACCCAGGCTGGAGTGCAACGGCACAATTTCTGCTGACTGCAACCCTCGCCTCCTGGGTTCAAGAGATTCTCCTGCCTCAGCCTCCTGAGTAGCTGGGATTATAGGTGCATGCCACCACACCCGGCTAATTTTTGTATTTTTAGTACAGGGGGGGGGTTTCACCATGTTGGTCAGGCTGGTCTCGAACTCCTGACCTCGTGATCTGCCTGCCTCAGCCTCCCAAAGTGCTGGGAGTACAGGTGTGAGCCATTGCGCCCGGCCAAAATCTTTTAATTTTTTTGACCCATCCCTCAGAGCCTCTTCTTAAAAGATTCAGATTGTGTCTGTCTGTGTATTTCAGGGCCCATTTATTCATTTACTCATTCAATAAATGTTTACTGAGCGCCTACTGTTCCAGGTTCTGTTCTTGGAATTGAGGACACAAGAGTGAAAAAGACAAAGAAGTTTCAACTCTCTTGGAGCATCTATTCTCATTATCAAGAGTGATATAAAATAACATGTCAAGTAATTGTAAGGACTATGAGGAAAAATAAAACAGAGTAAGGGGTTAGAGAGCAACCGGCTGCTTTATCTGATAGAATGGCTGGCGAAATCTCTAGGGGATGTTGTCCTTGAGCCTGTGACCATGGGAATGGGGCATCATTGTGGGCAGAGGACAAGTGAAAATGCCCTGAGATAGGAACATGTGCTCAGAGATTAGCAAAGGGGCTGGCATGTAGGAATGCGGGAGTAGGAGCCAAGGCAGGGATCTGAATGGGGGGATGAAGCAAGCATAAATGTCTTAACTCAGTTAATGCATACTCCTCTGGAGACCCCTGAGCAGTTGGAGTGGTTGATGTTTCAGGTAAGCAGGGGGTGAGGAACTTGGGGACCACAGAGCTTTTGAAAGCGCTCATAATTCACAACCAACCCTGTGAATGGCTCTGTCTTTCCTACCAGATACAAATCTTATGAGAGAAGGAATTATACTTTTTGGTTCCCTGCTATGTCAGCTAACATGACATGTATCTGACTCCTACTAGGCACTTCATACTACTGTCGAATTGGACTGGACTCTAGCAGTCACAGCAGATCCCTGGCATTCACTAAGCTAACAACAGTCACTTCAGCTGCTTATGAGCAACCTCAAATCAGAGGCTGCAGTAGGAATTTCCTGGAAAAACAGCTACTAGGTGGGAGATCAGGTACGAGAGTCGAACAAGCAATAGATTTGGAGTATTAAGGCTATGCACTGGAAAACCCTGGCTCCAGATAAGGATAATATTTAGAAAAGTGCTAGGATTAGGAATTTGCAAAGATCTCAGGATCCATTCCTTGTGAATATCGAGTGTCTACTGAATAAGTTTCTCCCACCTGAGAAACTCCTTAGGAACCAAGTGGCCTTACCTTGCCTCTCATGATGATGTCACCTTAACTATACTTACACATGGCCATCTAAAATTGTAAGTACTTTACTTTACCTATAGTTTCATATTGTTGATTAGATCAGATTAATACAACTGACTGTTGTCTTTCTCTTTTTCCATGCCGTGAGAAGTCAATGAATATTGTTGATTAAATGAATAAATGACCTAAAACATCAGTAAAAGTGAAAAAAAGGGCTAGCATAAGAAATAGCTAAAATACATACTTCCCTCTTATAGCATTATTACTTTCACATTATCTTTTAAAATAAGATAACCAGTACTAAGCAGGGGTTGAAATAACTTGAAGAGCCAGAGAATAAATCCTTTCTCATATTTGAATAAAAGATTTTCATTCATTCATCTATCCATTCATTCATTCATTCAACAAATATTGTTAATTAAGTACTCTCTCCATGGTAGGCACTGTACTAGATGCTAAGGATGGAACATAAGATGGAGATTATAGTCAGCTTGGATGGAGACACAGACAAGCAGGCACTCTCACCATGCTATAGCTTCTTCTAAGAAACCATAGCAATATCCAGGCTCTCCTCCATGCTGCTAGTTTCAGAACCCCTGGAGAAATGTGTCTTTTGCTGGGAGCAGTCAGCCTCAAGTTCAGTGCCAAAGCTACATGGGCTCTCAGAGCTGCTTCAGTCCATTCCTGGTCTCACTGCAGCCCTTTTGATCACTTTCTCCCAATCATGCTTGACAAATGGACACAGATCACCGTTCTTGGTAGCAACGGCTGCCTTAGGTACCTATATTCCTTTCTTGCCAGTTCTGCCAGGCACAGGATGAGCCTGTAGAGGTATGGGGGCTGATTTTGGTCACCCCATTGGCTGCCTCACTCTAGGAACTGGGTGTGACTTACTGTCAACCCTCTCCTTTCCTCTGTCCATGCCATTGACATTACTTGGCTCCTTTAGGGAGCAAGGTCATTTAAATACCATTTGCTATATTCCATTCTCTCTTCCCACTATCCAGCACCCTGCCGTATACTGAATGTGTCCCACCAAAATTCATATGTTGACACCCTAATCCCCAAGTGATGGCATTTGCAGGTGGGGTCTTTGGGAGGTTTTTAGGTCATGAGGGTGAAGCCTTTATGAGTGAGATTAATGCCCTTAAAAGAAGAGATACAAGAGAGATTTCACTCTCTGTCACGTGAGGACATAGCAAAAAGGTGGCTGTCTGTAAACTAGGAAGAGGGCCTTCATCAAGAGACCGACCATGCTGACACCTTCATCTCAGACTTCCCAGCTTTAGCACTGTGAGAAAAGAGTGCTTGTTACTTAAGCCCCCTAGTCTAAGGGAATTTGTTATTGAGGCCAGAGCTAAGACAGCCCCCAAGGAATGCTCTAGGGGAGTGGGAAAAAGGAATAAAGAAAGAAATTATGAGTATCCATAATGTGCCAGGAACTGTGTCTACCACTTTCTATACCTCATTCATTTCCTCTCCCAATAGCTCAGTCTGTGGAGTTTTGAACCCTAGCTCCACTATTGATTAGCATGACTGTGGGCAAGTGACTCACAACTCCAAGGCCCAAGTACCTGGAGAGAAAGAGCAGCAGGCTCATTGCTAGTATATACCCTGTGTCTAAACCCAGCTCTGCGCTTGTAAACTGGTTGCTTTGGCAAGCAGCTTCATCTCTGTGTATTTCAGCTCCTTCTTCCCTAAAATGGAATGATAACAGCCGCACCCAGGACAATAGGGTTGTTGTGAAGTCTAAAAAGCTAATATAAACAAGATACTTTGAGTAGTAAAGAACCCAAGGCAAGAATGAGCAATTATTTCACATCTTGTTGTTGAATATTTTTAAAAAGTGTAACTTGAGCATAGTGTTTGGCAGGAAGAAACACACATCAAAATCTTGCTATTGTTGATGTTATTATTATTATCATTTTATTATTTTAATAGTAATATCATTACTTTTATTGCTATTGCTATTGTTACTTTCAGGCTTGGAGGTGATAGAACCGCTATCTTCTCTACGGAAGTACTTGAAGAGAGAATGACAAAGCACAAGTCCTCCAGCTCCTTGTCACCTAAGTATGGGCTGGGATCCTGCAGCATGGGCATCACTTGCAAGCTTGTTAGAAGTGCAGAAGCTCAGACTCCAGCCCTGACCTATGACTCAGATCTGCATTTGTAACTAATCCTCCCAGGTAAATCAAGGACAAGTTTATGGTTGAGAAGCACTGCTCTGGCTCATTGGTTCTCAGCCTTGGCTTCCCATTAGAATCGTATTTGAAACATACTAATGCCTGGGCCCCCATCCCCTTGCTCCCCAAGAAATTCTGTTTTAATTGGCAGGAGTACAATGGTTTAAAAGCTCCCTGAGTGACATTAACATGCACTGAAGGTTGAGAACCACCCATCTAGCATTTGGTCCATGGGGAGTTTGGCTGCAGGCGTAGATGGGAGTCTAGTTTCTTCAGCAACTGCCAGTGAGAGTTCTGGTTTGTTTTCCTTCTTTTCAGGCCCTAAAGGAAGTGGAAGTACAAAGGGACATGAAGAGCGCACATTCTTCTCTCCCCGCACCCACCCTTCCCCCATCTTCATTCCAGCTAAGAGGACACGTGACAAGGCTGGGACAGGCTTGTTGACCAATGCTTCTGTTTCTCTGTGTTGCTCGTCACAGCATCCAAGCTGTACTGGCTGGTCGTGTCTCTCTCACTCAAGTCACTGTGCCAACTGGGCTTGGCTTTTCTGTGGTGGAAGCTTGTTTTTCCTCGAAATGAGGTCCTTCTTGCTTTTCTGTTTTTGCCCACTGCTCACAGCACCCAGAAGTTGCTTGGTTGGAGAAAACGCGACCAGAGAGCTCCTCTCAACCTCTCAAGTGAGACTCTTGACCCCTGGTGGAAAATTCAAAATCCCAGCAAGCTCTGGCAAGTTATCTAAGTGAGTGTTGCTGTCAGGACAATGGCTCGTGCCTCATGATAAGGCCAAGGAATTGGGCAGTGGAGGTGACTGTTGTTGTGTGGGGATGAGGGCCATGTGGCTGTCATTTTTTGAATATTCAAGAGAAGCTTGGAACTTGGAATTTTATTTTAAAATCTTCAGGTTTTTCAATGTTGGCAGCTGATTCAAAAGACTTAGAAACCCTCCTGGCCAAATTGACCTGTTGGCCCACTGACCTCTGAAACATGCCCTGTTTTCTAAATGACCCATCTGGGTTGGGAAGTTGCCCCAAGCCATGGAGACTAACTTAAATAATCTCACTCTACTTCTGGCACCGGTAGAAAAGGTAAAACATCTGGGGTCTTCTGAGTCATGTGTCCAAAGGTTTTTAATTCAGGTGACTTGTTCTGGGCTTGTTAGTCAGGCAGATCCTCTGCCAAAGAAATGCCCTCCTATGCCCAGGCCCATGAGTGGCTGTTTCTTTTCTTTTTTTAATTTTTTTATTTTTTTATTTTTTGAGACGGAGTCTCGCTCTGTCGCCCGGGCTGGAGTGCAGTGGCCGGATCTCAGCTCACTGCAAGCTCCGCCTCCCGGGTTCAGGCCATTCTCCGGCCTCAGCCTCCCGAGTAGCTGGGACTACAGGCGCCCGCCACCTCGCCCGGCTAGTTTTTTTTTGTATTTCTTAATAGAGACGGGGTTTCACCATGTTAGCCAGGATGGTCTCGATCTCCTGACCTCGTGATCCGCCCGTCTCGGCCTCCCAAAGTGCTGGGATTACAGGCTTGAGCCACCGCGCCCGGCCATGAGTGGCTGTTTCTAATGGCACTATCCAAGTCATCTGTGTGTTCTGGGGTCACAGTGGACCTCTATGTCTGACCTGGGGTCAAATATTGTAGGAGTTGTGCAGAGTATGTCATATTGCCCTGGGAGAGCTGAACAGATGGGAAGAAAGAAAGCCTTACACTCTTCAGTTTTTTCCCTCCCCTCCTGTCCTCCCTTCCCTAAATAATAGACAGCCAAGCATTTGACAGAGCTCCTTGTTCAATGCTGCATGTCTCTGCTAGTGATCAAATGTTTCTCCCTCAATATTCTCTTTATACAAGATGATGTGACTTGAGTTTGTTGCTAATATTAGATTTGCAACAGATGCCCTCATTGTTGGGTCCTGGGTACATGCAGAGCAGATTAATAATCCAAAGACAAAGGCCTCAAACGCCCAGTGACTTTAACAGCAAAACTTGCTGCAAGGGACAAGGGCTCACTCTGCACTGGGCAAGGTGAGGGGGACGGGCCTGCGAAAGACCCAGAAACTGAGTCCACCATCTAGATGCCATTGGAAATGTAGGCGGAGCTCTTGGTGGGAGGTGGAAGGAAGCACCAGGAAGACGCATCTTCAAGGGGTCATAAGCAATAATATTCAGGTCTATGGTGAAAATGACAAGTCATCTAGTCATCCCTGGTGGTCAAAATTTGGACCCAGGGGAACCAGGTAGCAAGCCTAAGAATTCAATAGATATGTCAATGGACATGGCCAATGTCATGGTTCCTTCTGCTCCTTTTCATTTTTCTTAATAAAGCCTTTTTAGACAAATCGCGAACCTCCATGGTTACAAACCAAGAACCTCCTGGGTCTAAGCATGAACCACTTGGGATTTTCTGCTTCCCTCCTGCTTCATCTTCAGAATGCTCTCATCTCACTTCTACAAGGGAGGTGTTTCTTAATATCTACCAATGTGCTTTTTTTTTCTAATTTTATTTAGTTGCCTGAACCTTATGGAAGTTAACATTGCACACCATGAAAGATGATGTGTCTATCTCTCTTTGTTGCCTCCTACACATAGGCATTTTCTTAAGGAGTGTTCCTCTGCCCACAATGATCCCACTGCTATTGCATTGGAAAACTGCCTGAGACTTAATCAAAGTCAATGGATCAAGGGTATTTTGGTCTTAGGGGGGTGTACTGGAAAGGTTCTGTATTTTAAAGGTCCTATCTTGATTTGGAATTGAATCATCAGGTTGAATCCTGAACCTAACCAGTTTATAAACCGAACTTGCTCTTTCTGAAATTATAAACCAGAGTCCCAAAATACTTGTCTTGTAAGTTCCAGATTTTCTTAATTCTATGTTTTCTCTAAGTGAAACTCTATCCATCTACTTATAGAGATGAAAGAAAGGACTAGCATTTATTGAGTTTTGGTATAGGTTAGATGCTTCATATTGGTTATCTCATTTAATTCTCATGTCAATAACACAAAATAGGTATTATTATTCCCATTTTACAGATGAGGAATTTGAGGCTCAGAGAGCTCAAATAGCTTGTAAGTGGCCAAGCTCAAATTTAAAACAAAACCTCCTGATGCCAAGACCTATGGTTTTTCCATTTGTGTTGCGGGAAGTCAGGGACCCTGAACAGAGGGACCGGCTGAAGCCATGGCACAAGAACATAAATTGTGAAGATTTCATGGACATTTATTAGTTCCCCAAATTAATACTTTTATAATTTCTTACGCCTGACTTTACTGCAATCTCTGAACACAAATTGTGAAGATTTCGTGGACACTTATCACTTCCCCAATCAATACCCTTGTAATTTCCTATGCCTGTCTTTAATCTCTTAATCCCATCATCTTCGTAAGCTGGGGAGGATGTATGTCACCTCAGGACCCTGTGATGATTGCATTAACTGCACAAATTGTTTGTAGAGCATGTGTGTTTGAACAATATGAAATCTGGGCACCTTGAAAAAAGAACAGGATATCAGCAATGTTCAGGGAACAAGAGAGATAACCTTAAACTCAGACTGCCGGTGAGCCGGATGGAACAGAGCCATATTTCTCTTCTTTCAAAAGCAAATAGGAGAAATATCGCTGAATTCTTTTTCTCAGCAAGGAACATCCCTGAGAAAGAGAATGCACCCCTGAGGGTAGGCCTATGAACGGACCCCGTGGGAGTGGCCGTCTTTTATGGTCAAAGCTGAAGGGATGAAATAAACTCCCGTCTCCTGTAGCACTCCCAGGCTTATTAGGATGAGGAAATTCCTGCCTAATAAATTTTGGTCAGACAGGTTGTCTGCTCTCAAACCCTGTCTTCTGATAAGATGTTATCAATGACAATACGTGCCAACTTCATTAGAAATTTTAATTTCACCCCATCCTGTGGTCCTGTGATCTTGCCCTGCCTCCATTTGCTTTGTGATATTTTATTACCTTGTGAAGTATGTGATCTCTATGACCCACACCCTATTCGTGCACTCCCTCCCCTTTTGAAAATTGCTAATAAAAACTTGCTAGTTTTACGACTCAGGGAGCATCACCGAACCTGCCGACATGTGATGTCTCCCCTGGACACCCAGCTTTAAAATTTATCTCTCTTGTACTCTTTCCCTTTATTTCTCAGACCATCTGACGCTTAGGGAAATAGAAAAGAACCCACATTGAATATTGGGGATGGGGTTTCCCCGATACATTTGTCTGTCTTTTTCTTTGGGAGTCTTTTATAATTCCCTGATGCTGTTACATGTTGACTAAGACAGACACATACAGACTTAGAGTTGGGACTAAATGTTTTCCCTAATTTTTTTCCTACCAATTAAAATAAACAGCAGCTGATTTAACTCATAATTAAAATGAAATGGTTACTTAGGCAGATGTATTTCTGAAATAAACGTGTAAAGTTCTGTGTTGAAAATAGAGATGACCTGGTGGTAAGCAGAGATTGTGGGTTCCAGGATGGCTGAGACCATGTTGTATATCCTCTGTGGCCTCAGCAGTCTGCACTGAGCCTGGCCTGTGGGGTCCACTCACTATTTACTGAATGAAGGAATAAGTTTCTCCTCTATCCACATCCATATTGATGTGAAGTCTGATATTAGTTTTTTCTATATAATGTGGTAAAAGACCCAAAACATAAAACTAATCATCCTAACCATTTTTTAAGTGTTAAGTATATTCACATTGTTGTGAAAAAGATCTCAAGAACTTTTTCATCTTGCAAATTTCAATTTCTATACCCATTAAACAACTGCTATTATTTTTAAACATCCACATTTAGCTTTACTAGAAAGAAGACAGCTCTGCCCACATTTCAGGTAAACATGACTCAACCTCCTGCTGCTTATGCATCAGCAACTCCCTTGACTCAGTAAAACACTGTTTGTTGCCCACACATGGGTTCAGCCAGGCAGGCTGTCTTTGATTTGGTCATTATTAGAAAAATAAACCAGGCATTCTAACCCCAATAGGAACTACTCCTCAGCTTCCTCACCTTTCCTCGTAACCTAAACTGGATTAGCTTCCTCATTTGCCAATTCCTTCTACGTGCTAGAGAGACAAGAGAGGAGAGCCAAACAAGTAGCTTTAGGGGCCTAAAAATTAATTGTTATTCTAGTTTGTGAACCATGTTTCCACATATCTCATAATTAAGTATGATTTTCCACCATTCCCATTGTCTTTCCAGAGCTTCTCTTCCTAAATTATACTTCTCTGCAACATAACACACAGTACTTCCCTTATCAGAGAGCATTTCTCACGCTGTATTGTAATTGCTTGTCTGTCTGTCCTCCCTACCATACTTCAAGTTCTGTGATGCCAAGGTCTGTGTCAGTCTTGCAGTGGAGTGAAGATGGGTCTAGCATGAACTCAATGTTACAGAACTCACCAGCTGCATGAAGATTCCTCTGCTTTGCTCTGCCCTAGTCTAAGGCAAAGCCACTTGACAATAATTAGTTAGCTTGTGTTTGCTCTTCTGGTTGCCCACATGGCACTGAGAGGTGCTGGCATGAGTGCCAGGAGAGCAGGAACTAGGCTAAACTTTGCTTCTCCTAAACACCCAGCATCGCCATTGCTGGCTCATGGTAGATGTTCAAAAAACATTCTGAGGATGAATGAATGAATTAGAGCAATGAAAACCCAAATGAAGTTTCATAAAGGTTTTATTCTTTCACTCATCTACTCACTCACTGTATTAGATGCTTACTCTATAGTAGGCACTATGTTCATGACTAAGGGGAAAGGTAGCAGTTATGAAATGGGGTTACTGGCTTAATAGGCATAATTAGAAGGGGCTCTTAACCTCATAGAGGGGAGGAGGGAGTGAAGTTGAGGACATGCTTGTCAGGAAGGTGAGTGATTGAGGAAGTGATGGTTAGCTAGATTGTTGGGATAAAAAAAAAAAAGCTAAGCTAGATGAAATGAGTAAAGGGATGAGAATAGGTGGTGAGAATTCCAGGACAAGGGAATTAGTTTATGATGCAAATTTTCAAAGACTAGAGAGAGCATCAGGCTGAGTTCAGTGGCTCATATCTCTAATCCCAGCATTTTGGAAGGCCAAGGCAGGTGGATCACTTGAGCTCAGGAGTTCCAGACCAGCCTGGGCAATATAGCAAAACCCTGTCTTTACAAACAATATAAAAATCAGCTGATGTGGTGGCTACACTTGTAGCTGCAGCTACTAAGGAGGGTGAAGTGAGGGGATCGATTGAACCTATGAGGTTGAGGCTGCAATGAGCTGTGATTGCACCATTGCACTCCAGCCTGGGTGAGAGAGAGACCCTGTCTCAAAAACAAAACAAAAGAGAGAACATTGTGCATTCATGGAAACACAAGAAGCTGAGCATGTGGGCAAGGTGGGAGTGGAGAAAGATGAGGCCTGGGAGGGAAAGGCCAGGTCTCTGGGGTCATGGAAGTCAGCTAGTATGTCTGGCTGCATCCCAAGGCAAATGGAGAGTGATTAAAATGCTGTTAGGGTAGGGTGACATCATCAGATTTATGTTAGGAAGTCATCCTAGCTGGAGAGTGGATTAGAAGGGATGATGGAATAAAAACTGGGCATGACAAATGAGGATGGCTTGGTCAAAGGTGTGACGGTAGGGATGCAATTATCATCAGAGCAGTGAGGCAGGGGAAAGAAGTGTCTAGTTGGGCTCATATTTTTAAATAACTTTGGACAGAACCAACCAAACCACAGAAGCGCATGTCAAATGTTTTATTCCACATCAGCCATTACTTTTCATCCTCAAGCCTTTGCTGAAGGCTATGGAACGTTGTTAGCTTTGGCTGGGTCTGAGTGCAGAGACCTAAGAGGATCTGGTTTGAAACCTCTTTTCCTTTGAGAAGAGAGTCAGTGACCAAATGTAGAGACAGCAGTGAATTATTGATGGACCTACAAGTTTTACACATACAGATGTTGCTTAAGACAGTTTTCCCCTAGAATCAGCAGTTAGCAAATGTGTTAATTAGATCAAGTCACCCCTCCCTACCTTGTAGTTTGTTCCAGAATCTTGGGGTAAGAACATTTGTAATTTGCAAAAGTAATATTTTATCTGTGGAAGACAAGCACACGGAAGAAAAATCTATTGTCTTGTACTATAAACTGAAGAATATAAAGTAAACGAAATCATCCTGGCTGTGGGATGTACAAACGTTCAGTGTTATAACGTGTGTCAGTCACTGACAGAGGGCTGGGGGAAAAACTAGACTCTGCCACGGGGACTGAGTGGCGGAGATATTTATGCTTATCAAAGGTGGAGGGCAGGGATCAAGAAATTTTGAGAAAGTGAATTAAAGTCTATACATACTTTAGTCATAAAGGCCAACAATGTATTATACTTTCTGCATTGGTAAAATACAACATAATCATACTTGGCATCTAATCACTCCAGATTTTGTGGTAGCCACTGGGATCCACCAACCACCTTTGTCCCTAGGAGTACATGATTTAATAAAGAAGACAGATACAGGGATCATTAACACTCTACCATGATAAGTATCATAACAGATACATATTTAAAGAACTCAGAGAAGAGAGGGATTGATTTCTAGTTGTTCAACTGTGTTTATATATCTTTATGATTGACATCATAAGTCAACACTGGGGAACCCTATACTCAACCTTATAAAATAATGTAAATATTTTTAAAATCCTATAAAACCTATAATCCTCCCAGCATCATCCCTGTGGGAGGACTTGATTGAAGCCTACAAGGATGAGATGACTGAGATACTAGTACCAGATGATCAGAGTCATCATCCAGATCCAAGGGGACTTCAAGTCTAGCCTCTTCTGTGACATTACACTAAATGTGTCCCCTCCTTTTTTTAAAAACTAAGATACAAACTTTGGTTTCATTTCTGGGACCAAACATAGTCAACATTTTCGGCTTTAAAACCAGTAAGAAATTTGTTCTTAAGTTCCAATGTATAATCTCTTGAATAGCTTCCTTCTTTATGGCCTCATTTTACAGATGTGCTGTGAGTTAAGAGAAAAGGCCAGGCTTGGGAATCAGAGACCTGTTTCAAATCTGCCTCAGGACTCACTGGCTGTGCCAGCTTAGGCAAGCAGCAACAGGCTCTGTCCTCAGTCCCTGTAGTGGCACACTGGAGAAACAGATGACATCGTAAGATGAGTACAGGCCTTGGCCCTGGGTAGCTGCCCTGACCCTATCTCTGCTGCCACCATCCTACCATCCTAGTCCAAGCTACCATCTCTCGTCTGGATTGTGGCAATTGTGGGGTGTTTTTCTTTTTCTTTTTTTTTTTTTGAGCCAGAGTCTGGCTCTGTTGTTCAGGCTGGAGTGCCGCGGTGTGATCTCAGCTCACTGCAACCTCCGCCTCCCGGGTTCAAGCTATTCTCCTGACTCCGCCACCCGAGCAGCTGGGATTACAGGGGCCTGCCACTACACCCAGCTAATTTTTTGTGTTTTTAGTAGAGAAAGGTTTCACCATGTTGGGCAGGCTGGTCTCGAACTCCCGATCTCAGGTGATTCGCCTGCCTCAGCCTCCCAAAGTGCTGGGGTTACAGGTGTGAGCCACCCATTTATTCTGGGCCACTTCAATCTACCAGTCTCACCCTGAGAGCGAAAAGGATAGAGTCACCACCTTTAAAAGATGAAAATCCTCAACATGATTTATAATATTTTTCTGCAAACTGCAGGTCATGAACCATTAGTGGCTCATAGAAACAATTTAGTGGGTCAATACCAGCACTTTTTTAAACCAGTGAAGTAGAACAGAAATACGAAATTGTAATGCCAATCATAAGCATAAGAATTATTTCATGAAACTTTTCTCATTATGGGCCTTCTCAAAAAGTGTTTGAAGGCCTCTGGCCTGTAATACCCTGAGTAATATGACCCTTGCCTCCTCCTTTAGCTCCACTTCCCATCATCCCCACGCAGTTCTCTGCTCTTTACCCACACTAGCTTTCCTTAAATTCCTCCAACACATCATGTTCCTTTCTGTGGGAGACCACTTAGCACATGGTTTTCCTCCTTGCCTAATGTCATCCTTCAGGTCTCAGCTCGGATGCCATTTCTTCAGGCAAACCTTCCCGGATTACATCCTGAACCCCTGTAGCTGTCAGGGTCTCACAGATCTGCGTTCAGTTTTTAGTTATCCCTTTAATAGCATGTTTCCTCGGTGAGTGACAAGCTTTCCCACTAGGCTGTCTTTGTGACCGCAGGGGCCCTGTTCTTGTTTACCCCTGTGGTAATCTAGTGCCTATCTCAGGCTGGCACCTAGGCATTCAGAGGGATAAATGAAGGAAAGAATTGGCCAACCTGTTGACCAGTGACGTTGGCTGGCCTCCTTCCTTGCTTGGTATCGGTTTTGTTTCTAACCCTTGCACCGAGAAAACCACACAGGGTTGTACTGTCTGCCCAGTTTAGGAACTTCCTTTAACAGTATTTCTTTACTCTCTGAGTTTCTGGTGAGCTCAAAAACAAAACAAAATACTGCAAGAAAATTGTATGCGTGTGCTGGCCGTTGAGCACTTCGGTGGAGAGTGGGAGAAGGATCTTCATAAGATTTCAGAGGGGAACTCTGCCCATCCACTCCAAAACAGCCGCAGCTCCGTGAGCATCTCACGCCACCCCTCTGCATCCCCAGGGCTGCCGTGGGGCGCGCGCGATCAGCAAGCTTATTGGCGCCCAGTCCATGCGACTATCTCTTCCCAGTCCCTGGACTAGGCCTGCCCCACTCGGATTCTCCACTCTTGGCAGCGCGCGTCCCCGCGGACTGCTGAGACCAGGCGGCGCGGCGGCAGGTGACCCGCTTCTCCAGTCCCGGGCGCAGCCCAGGGGACATTGTAAGCAACGCGGAGCCCGGCCCTGGGCCTCTGCAGCCATCTTCAGGGAGGGAGGCGCGGCCTCCGGACGCTGATCCGCCCCCGCCGCCCGGGTTGCCCCGCCCGGCTCCGCAGAGCGCCGCGCCTGGGTTCCGACTTCCCTTCCCTACCCTGCTAGGCTGCGTCGCGCGCTCACCGCCCAGCCCGCAGAGCTCGCGCCGCGGCAGCCCAGCCGCTCGGCCCCGCTGCGCTCGCAGAGGCCGCCATGGGCACCGCGCGCTGGTTCGCGCTGGGCAGCCTCCTCGCCCTGGCTAGGCTGCTGGAAGGCCGGCTCGTGGGCGAGGAGGAAGCCGGCTTTGGCGAATGTGACAAGTTCTTCTACGCCGGGACCCCGCCTGCGGGGCTGGCGACCGAGTCCCACGTGAAGATCTGTCAGCGCGCGGAGGGCGCTGAGCGCTTCGCCACCCTCTACAGCACTCGGGACCGCATCCCCGTGTACTCCGCGTTCCGCGCCCCGCGCCCTGCGCCCGGCGGCGCCGAGCAGCGATGGTTGGTGGAGCCGCAGGTAAGCGAAGTGGTTTCCGAGCTGGGGACCTTGCCGCTGGACTTGCCCCCAGGGGCGCTTTGCAGCTACCGCGAGGGGCCGGGCCGGGAACAGCAATCCCTACGCCTTCGATGCCTTGGGCCAAGAAACCCGGGTTCCAGATCCACCCCGTTGCGTCCCCGGAGTTTAGCCTGCCTCGCCCTCTGTCGAGGCTACAATAAGAGCCTGACGATCTGCGAGCCTTCACTTCACTTCATGAGTTGCAGGGGCGGGAGGTCCCCTGTGGGAGGAGGTTCTCCCTACATTTCTGAGCAGACAGCCGCAGTGTTTCATTCCTGAGTAGTGAAGAGCGTGAGACAGAGACCCTGGAGACCGTTCAGATTCGCAGAAAGCCTACGCTGGGCGCTCACAGGCCTTCGTGCAAGTTACTGCCATAGCACTCATTTGGAGGTGGGTAGGTGGGCATTTTCATCCCCATTTTACAGAAGAGGAGATTAACCCAGGGGGTCGAAGAGACTTGCGGAAGACCACCCAGTTAATAAGATGGGACAGGTCTTTTGTCTAGAAATTCGCTGTCTTTTCTACTAAGTAAAGCTTCTCTACTGCAGAGCTCATCCTAGCCTGAAAATCCTTCCTCTACACACGGCATTGAGTAAATTCGATCTGCGGTTGTGTTGAATTAGAACAATAAAATAAAGATACAGATTTTTAGAAACGCAATGGGATAGTTACAAATGATAGGGAAACAATGACTACCTCCAACTGATGGAAAGATAAGCCAGTTTTTCCTGACTCTTCATATGTATATTATCATACCACTAGGAAATCATGATACCTCTCATGGTGTTCTGTCCCATCTGGTAAAGATGAACAAACACTTGAGAAGCCCTCAGAGTCTTCCGAACCTGCTTTCTTGCTCTTAACACATCCTGACTTACCTCTGCTCAGTTGATCTCCTCTCTAGAACACCCTGCCAGGCTCCCCTTTCCCTCTCACCAGCCTCCCACCCCTGTCCAGGCTGCTGGGGGAGGAGCTGACCCAACGGCTCTCCCTTTCCTGAGGACCACAGCTGCCCAGGACCACACCAGTGGACAGGAGGCTGGCTTTCAGGTGCTTTATTCAGAGCCTGTGGATTGTAATCTCATTGAGATATTTCTAGCTCTGAGGTCTTGGCCAGGTCTCAAACAGTCTGCACCTAGTTTTCTTATCTTCCTCACATCCTTCCACTTAAACCTCAACTGTTGATAACACCTGTTGAGATCAGGTATGTGAAAAAGACGTTGTCAATTGCACACACAAGATCCATTTAAATCCAAAATTAGTTTTCCTCCAGCTGTACCCCTAGAGCTCACAGGGTGTTGCCCACCTCTTGTCTTGCACTGTGATTGTGTGCCTGTGAAGAGAACAAATGACCTAGTCCTTTCCCCTTGATCTCATGGATAGCTTGGGGAGACAGAACATACGTCTGAGGAAATCATGGGAATGCATGCTAAACAAATTTCAGTTACATTCAGAACACATTTAGTGATCTCCTGCTGTGTGCCAGACATTTGGGATACTAAGAGATCTGAGTGCCGTTCTAGAACAAAGGTTACCTGATCTGCAGGTGGAGTTTTCTGGGTGGAGAGGCGGTGTAGCATTTGATTAGAGCCATGCTATGTGGGTTCAAATCCTAGTTGCTCCGCTGACTAGCTATGAACTTGGGCAGGTTAAATTGGAGATAATAGCATAGGGTGGTGTGAGATTTAATGAGTTACTATATACAAAGTTCTCAGGTGTGTGACACATGAGTACTAGCTGTTGCTATGACACGGGCCAAAAAACCATAATTTAATAAAGGTGAACAAAGTTCTATTAGATTTAATCTGTCTTTGAGGTGATGGAAGCAAGCCTTAGGGTCAGGATGACATTTGTGCTTTGTGTGGAAAGATAAGGCAGAGTTTAGAAGGGAGGCAAAGAAGAGGACATTTCAAGCAGAGGGAACAGACATCATGAGTGAGAAAGGCATGGCAGATTCAGGGATTTGTGCATGAAGAAGTTGGAACAGGTGAACTAATACAAATAGATTAATGTACTCAGTTGCTCAGAATAAAAGGGAATCACGGAAGGGAGGGATCAGGTGGGGAGGAGCCGTCAAGGAAGGCTTAGGGAGGCAGAGCCATTTATGCAACTAGGGAAGGAGTGAGTCATAAAGGAGCATAGTTTGCCAGAAAGAAGTAAAGGGAACCAGGTGACATGGAGACCGTGGGTGGGATAATGAGGAAGGGGACTGTGGAGATTAAAGAAGATGGGAAGGGAGGGCGGAAATAGTTACAAATGGCAGCTTGAGAGGTAAGATGTACAGTAGTTCTGAAAAGTACAAGGGGCCTGAGCTCTTACTGTGCTGAGAGGTCAGAATGGTCACTGTGGCAGAGCACTGCAGGATGCTTTTCCCTGCAAGGTGGATGGCCTCCCACACCCACCCACTCAACCCCGCGTCAAATCAGCCAGGATCCAGAGAATATTGGGAGAGACGGAGGGAGGAGGAGGTGCGACGTACAGCTGGGCCTGCAGTGCACTGCAGCAAACCTGCCCCCCTGCTGCCTACTCCCTGAGGCCTTGCCTCCTTGCCAAGATCCCCACTGCAGAAAGATGCTCAGGGCTCAATGTGTACCGTTGGCTGCTTCCAAGCACTTTCTAATGCTGAATCTCCTTGTGCCCACATCACCTTTTTGTGAGGTCAGTGTTGCCAAGAGGCCCTGCACACGGGAGGAAGAGGCAGGAGACCAAAGGAACTCAGTGCTTGCCTCCAGTGATGAGTCAGGCAGGGCAGCAGTGACACTGAGTTCCCAAAGCCCAGTTCAGTAGCTTTTGAGGCCACACTGCAGTTTCTCTCTGAAAACAATCTCCTAAGTCAAAGATCATAGAAACTTAGTCACTCTGGTGCTTAAAATCTGTAAAGTGTTGCCTGCCCAACCCCTACAGGACAAAGTTCACACTGCAGAATGCAGTTTATAGGCCCTCCATAGCCTAGCTCCTGTCTCCTGCTCCAGTCTGGTTTCTCACCATGCCCCACCCTCATATTTTATGTTCTAGCATTATCCAGCTGCCTGGAGTTCCTCTCATAAACCAGACTGTTTGTGATGTCTGTTTCTTAGCTCATGCTAATTCCCTTTGCCCAAATTCTCTTTCTACACGGACCCCATCTTATCCTTCACTTCCTGCTCTTACTCCATCCTTTTAAGACTCTGCTGAGGTGTCACCTCCTACAGAAAGAATTCCCCACCTAAATTGTATCCACCTCCCGAGTTAGGTCCTCCCCTTCAGTGCTCTTATAATTTTTCTATTTTCATACCTACCATATTGTTTTATAATTATCTGCTTATGTATCTGTCTCCCCAACTTGAGCCCTTGAGGAATGATGACTGCATCTTACTCATTATTTTCCTAGTGCCCAGCTTATAGAAAGCACGTGATAAGTGTTGAATCAAATACTTTGATGTTGGGAGGATCAATCAGGCAGCAGCAGGTGAGATGTTCTGCTTGAGTTTTCTCCGTGGGGCGCTTCCTGTTTCAGAAGCTTGCCCCGTGGCTGTCCAGCAACTGCTGTTACGAACGTGGTCCCTGTGCAGCGCTGGCACCCTGCTCTGAAGCCACTCCATCAATCTTAGCTTTGGCCTTTGAAACGATCCCAAATGATTTTGATCTCTGCTCTGCCTAGAGGAGATGATATGGAGGGGTTCTAGTCAAGACTCCAGAAACCTGAGAACTGGATTCTGGTTTAGTGCAGGAAGCCTCAAACCTTTTAGTTTGTCGACTCCTTTCCACTTAATGCAAAAATTTTTAGCTAAGATACCAATGATGCCTTTCTAAAGTGCATTGCTGATTTATGCCAGAAGCCAACATATAAAGCTTTATTATTTTATAAACGTGGAAGTAACTGACTATATAAGGTTTCAAAGTGCATTGCTGATTTATGCCAGAAGCCAACATATAAAGCTCTGTCATTTTATAAACATGGAAGAAACTGAATATATAAATTATATAATATTTATTATATATTTTACATATTAATTGTATAATATACATAATATAATATATAATTTATATATTCAGTAATAATAGTGTATATTTGTTCAATCTTACAAAAATACTCTGAGGTAGATATTATCTTCTTCATTGTAGAAATGAGGAAACTGGCTCAGAGAGGTTAACTGAGGTGTTTAAGGTCACACAGCTTATTTTTGAACTCATTACTGAGTACTCTTCTGATACACCATGGAGATTCTTTGATCTCACAATGGATCCACTGCATTAATGGTTTTAGGACTTTAATTCTCATCTTTTATGTGAGAATTCTAATTTCTACTCCACTTCTATTTTCTGACAGTCATAGGACAAGTGGGAGCACTTATTTGGCTGCATAAAGGTTGCTGAAGTGTCAGTGACTGTGGAATGAAGGGGATATTCTGGTTAACTACAAAAACATTTTTCTGGAGGGCACAGTGAGGTCATATTTCAGATCTTAGTAAATGCATATGAATGGTTGTCTCAAGTTAGAACCTTGATTAAGTCCTTGATTTTTAATTTCCATCCATGGCTTTTAAAACCTGAAATAGAAATATTGTTCAATTTGTTCCAACCTCAGCCTTCTTTTCATTGTGTCAGAGAACAGATACATAGATCATCATACAGCCCTCTTTTTTGGATCTGTTCATTGAAGGTCGTAACAGTGTTTACAGAGAGGTTGTAACAAATAAACAAGATAACATATGAGAGCATGTGGCATGGTACCTGGAATATGGTAAACTCTTAGTAAATATTAATATGTATATAAGGTATTACTTCAGTAGGTGCTGGGTGTGCGCACGCACACACACACACACACACAAATGGAATGTTGGATTAGACAGGTGACACCTATAGTTCTACAAATCTCTCCTAAATGTAAAATAGCTATACATGTATCTTCTCAAATGCTCGGTATATGTCCCACATTCATATAGTAGATGCTTCATAAATGCATGATGAGAGATGAAGTGTGTGGAAGATTGAATGAATGGATGGAGGGTGGATTTGAGTGATTAAAAGCAAAAACAAACCAAACAGGTACCAAAGACATCTCCACCCTCTCTGTCCTGGGAAACCAAGAAGTGTGTTGTCACAAAACAGTGAGCAATGGCATTGCAGTCTATTGTGCTGAGCCTGGATAAGACTGGGAAATGCCCGACCCAGGGGATGGTTCCAAAAGCAGTCACTCACAATTTCTTCCCTACTGTGATGCACACCGCAAAACAGGGCCCACACATGCTATCGTTTGTTGGATTTTTCCCTTCTGGCTTTTTTTTCATCTTTGGATTTAGTGTTTCCTTTTGTTTTGCAGGCCACTCTCAGGATCAAGTTAAGGTACTTACCTATGTTGGCAGAATATTTCAGAGACATTCGTTCTGAAGCAGTCCAGTGGTGACAATTCCCTACACTATTCTTTCAGTTTAGATTTATATCTGGACAATCTAGGCAAGGAACTATCATTTATTGATCGCTTACCATGTCAAAGGTCTTCACAATCTAACTCATCTCATCTCTATAACAACTCTAGGAATTATGACCTGTGTTTTATAGTTTAATCTCTATAACAACTCTAGGAATTATGACCTGTGTTTTATAGTTTAGGAAACTGAGGTTCAGAGTGGTTAAGTAACTTATCCAAGGTCACACAGCTTCTAGATGGCAAAGCCCAGACTGGAGCTTACTACCCAAAATCCAAAGCTCTTAACTCTCTTTCTTCTCTATCACACTGTTTTCTAACTTAAATGTTAGTGTTTTCTCTCCAGAATCCAAACTGGCCGACTAGACTCGTTATTTTATTTTTAATCCAGTTCTTTGAATGGTTTATGGCTTCACTACTAACATACCATTCTGTAAATGCCAGCTTCAGATTTCTGTTAGCTCCGTTACTGGTGATTCATGGTGATTGAATGGAGCTTTCCTTGGGGAATTGAGATTTCATTCTTTGGGCATAAAATTTACCTTCCTTTTAAACTCTCAGCTCTGAAAGTGAAAATTTGAGAAAGTAAATCCTCTTATTTGCCAGTAGCATTTGCTTTCAGTTACCTTGTCTGTCGTCTAGAATTACTGTTAGTCAAGAAAGCTTTTTTTTTTTTTTTTTTTTCCAAATTTTCTCCTTCAAGATGCATGTTATATCTTCTGAGTGGTGACTTACCCTTTCAGTTTCATGGAACTCGACATCTATCATGGCAATAATTAATTGACTGTCGATATATCTATTTGGCCACTGAAAGGAAGGAGAAATAAAAAAGAAACTGACTCATAGGCTGAACCAAGAATAGAAGCACCGTTTAGTGTTCCAGTCATGCTTCATTGACCTACTGCTGGACATAAGTGTGGCTCAATCAAAAGGTCAAATAAGGGTATTTTATATTTTTAATCAAAGCTGGAAATATGGGTACATTTTACTTTGTAGAATAATAGATGGCTGAAATATTATTTGAAAATGTAAATGTAATTACATGTTTCAGTTGACTTACACTTTAAGGGCTGGTTGGTCTTGCGTTTGTATTGACTTCCAGTTGGCAGGGACACCTAATCTTTTAAGAAAGCCCTGAGCCCTCTGTCAATTCATTTTAGTCAACAAATCTTTATTGAGCATCTGCTATGTGTCAGGCACTATTCTAAGCCCTGAAAAGAGAGCAGCGAACCAAACACACAAAAACACCTATTCTCATAGGGTTTATATCTAATAGAGAATATAGATTATAAAATACATAAATAAAAGACATAACACCAAGCGCAGTGGCTCACACCTGTAATCCCAGTACTCTGGGAGACCAAGGCGGTCTGATCATTTGAGCCTAAGAGTTCGAGACCAGCCTGGGCAACATGGCAAAACCTCATCTCTACAAAAAATACAAAAATTAGCCAGTTGTGCTGGCATGCACCTGTAGTCCCAGCTACTCATGGAGGCTGAGGTGGGAGGATCATTTGGGCCTGGGAGGTAGAGACTGTGGTGAGCTGAGATCATGCCACTGCACCCCAGTCTGGGGGACAGAGTAAGACCCTGTCTCAAAAAAAAAAAAAGACATATTAGATAGTGATAAGTGTTAAGGAGAAAAAGCAAGGAAGGAGGCTGTGAGATATCAAGGAAAAGATGAAGTTTAAAACAAGGTTTCCATCCAGGGAAGAGATCACTGAGGAGATGACTTTTGGGTACAGACAAGAAAGAAATAAGAAAGCCAATTATGCAGACGTCTAGGGGAAAAACGTTCTGGGTAAAGGGAATAGTAATTGCAAAGGCCCCAAGGCATGAGTGTGTTGAGGAAGAACTATGAGGCTGGTTTGGCTAGAGAAGGGTAAATGAAGAGAGTAGCAGGAGATGAGGTCAGAGAAGTGGGAAAGAAGAGGGCAGATCATTTAGATTCTTCTGAGCTATTTGTAAGCTATTGGGGTTTTACTGTGTGTGAAGTGGGAAGCAATTGTGCAGGTTTCTGAGCAGAGAGCTTCAATGTGATCTGGCTTACATTTAAATGGGACCAGTTTGGCTGCTGCATTGAGAATAGACTTGTGGTGTTAAGGGCAGAAGCAAAGAAACCAGTTAGGAGGTTTCAGTGATCTGACAAGAGATGGCAGTATCTTGGATCAAGGTGGTAGCACTGCATATTCTGGATATATGGTGAAGAAAGAACTCATAGTCTTTGGAGTGAGAGAAAGGGAAGAGATGACTCCAAGCGTTTGGGCCTGAATGATTAGAAGAATGTAGTTGCCATGAGTAAGACAAGGATACAAAAGGAGGAGCTGTTTTGGGGCTGTATCAAGAACTCGCTTTTGTTCATAGGAGCAAGAATATAATACTGATTGAGTATCCATAATCTGAAATGCTTGGGACCAGAAGTATTTCAGTTTGGGGATTTTTTTGGATTTTGGAATTAGTGGCTGAACATCCCAAATCTGGAAATCTGAAATCTGAAATGCTTTAATGAGCATTTCCTTTGAGTGTCATGTCAGTACTCAAAGAGCTTTGGATTTTGGAACATATTGGATTTTGGATTTTCAGATTTGGGATGCTCAGCTTGTAGTGGCTACCAGGGGCTGAGGGGTGGGGAAGATGAGGAGCTGTTGTTCAATGGGTATAAAGTTTCAGTTATATGGGATAAATCAGTGCTAGAGGTCTGCTGTACAATGTAATGCCTGTAGTCTACGATATTATATTGTGCACTTCAAAATTTAAGAGGGTAGATCTCATATTAAGAGGGTAGATCTCATATTAAGAGGGTAGATCTCATATTAAGTTTTCTTAATACACACACACAAAACAAACAAATGAACGAAAGGACACAAGGAAAGTATGGGAGGTGCTGGACATGTCTCTTTCCTTGGTTCTTGTGATTGTATCATGCAATGTATTTGCATACATTCAAACCCAGCACATTAATTATGTGATGAGTTATTACATATTTATTGCACATTTAATTCATCACATTAAATATATACAATTCTTTGTTTATCAGTTATACCTTGATATAGCAGTAGAAGGAAAAGGTACTCAGTTTTGGACACTCTGAGTGCGAGATACCTTCAGGTGTTCAATTAACCTTCAAGTAAATATAGTCTAAAGCTCATGGGATGCTTATCATGTAGCAGGCACTTTTCTAGTGCTTTTTTTTTTTTGCGTGTAATTTCTTGTAATCCTCAGCACCATAGGAAATAGATACTATTATTATCCTTCTTAGAGGAGGAAACAGGCCCAGAGAGGTTGAACTACTATTCCCTGTTTACACAGCTAAGAAGAGGTGGGGCTGGGGTTTGAACCTGAGCTGTCTGATACCAGAGCACACATGGACTGCTTCTGTTACAAACCTGCTAATGTGTTGGGTGAGCTCCTATTGAATGCTCTTGAATGAAAAGTTCACATGTTCATTTACCAGGATTTTACAGAGGGTGTGTTTCTAGCTCTGGCAGTTACACGCCCATGAATATCAGAGGCTCACCACCTCCAGGTGTACCTTTGTGGCTATAGGAAGGGTAGGGTTATTGCAAGTACTGCATTGGGCTGAGGGTGCTGCTGCCCCCTTGTACAATCTTGTTCTATACTGATCCATCTTGAGCTCTTCCTGTGATCCTTATGCAAGCAGACATTTTTTATAAGGCACCAGGTTAGAGCTGGGAAAAATGGATTACTAAAAACTGTGTTAACTCTGTTGAGCAACAGATTTTGTCCCCTGCACCTCAGTGAGTAGCAGAGATAAAAGGATAGGGGACAGGGTCTTGCATCTGTGGGAGCCATTGCTGCCAGACAGGCTGTTGGATTGGTTGTGGTGCGTGAGCCTGAGGAGAGCCCATCTCCTGTCTCAATGCCAGCTGTCCCTAGGGGTGGGAAGGAGGGCACTCAGGCCAACAACACCCTCCAGAGCTCCACCCCTTGAGCAGGGACGGCAGACCACACATCCATCATCCAGCCCTAGTCTGTTCAGGAGCTCCTTCTCTGCAGCCAGCTTGGCTCCCAGGAAGGAAGACCAGCAGAGCACAGCAGGTGCTTAAACTTAATAACCCAGTAATGCAATAAGCCCTACTTTGGGACAAGAGGAGGGACTTTGCTCTAACTCAGAACATATACCTCCTTCAACGTGCCAAAATTCCTTTTTCCTTTATGACTGTTTAGTAAGCTAAAGTCCTTCACCTTTGCAAGTTCTTGCATTTGTCCCTATATTGACTTTATCACAGCTTGGTAAATGTGCCTTCTGTCTGTGTTTGTGAGATGGCAGCATTGGTTTCAGGAAATCTGCTTGCTGTTATCTTAGTGTTTATAACTAAGGGAAGGAATTGGTCCAAGTCAACTTTGTTGATTAAATGGACCAGGATGCATGGTTAAATAGGAACCCCATAAGGAAATGGCTGCTGTTGATGTTTCTGAAAGATTGGGCATCCACTGTGGTCTTGGGACATGCAGAAACACGGGGAAAGGAAAACCAAGTTTGTGAACCATAAAAATCTTTTATTCTCATTCTTGGATATCTCCATTGTATCTAGAGCCATGGTATCCATCATAGAACCAGATACATCTCCTTCATAGACATGAGGTGTTTGGGGTGGTTGATGTTCTGCTCTTTAGTAGACAGACATCCATCCTATACGAGCCCTGCACCGACTTATCTGAACTCTGGGACCCCAGTTCCCATCATCTACCTAAGTCTCTGCAAGACAGCTTCCTGACTGGTTAACTCATTCCACCTTGTTCTCCTCTAGCCTTTCTCCACTCTGAAGGCCTCTTGGAAACCCTTCAGGACTCCCCATTGCTCTTCAGATAAGGACACAGCTCCTTATCATGCTCTACAGAGTCCTGCATAGTCTGTGCCCCTTCCCTTTCCAGCCTTATCTTGTTTCACTCAGCTTGCAGGTCTTTAACTCGGGCCACTTTGGCTTCTTTCTGGTTATTATTATTATTGTTTTTTGAGAGAGAGTCTCACTCTATTGCCCAGGCTTGGGTGCAGTGGCACTATCTCAGCTCACTGCAGCCTCTGCCTCCTGGGCTCAAGCGATCCTTCCACCTCAGCATCCCGAGTAGACCTCAGGCATCCGCCACCATGTCTGGATAATTTTACGGTTTTTTTTTCTTTCTTTCTTTTTGTAGAGATGGGGTTTTGCCATGTTGCCCAGGCTGGTCTCAAATTTCTGAGTTCAAGTGATCCTCCTGTATCAGCCTTCCAAAGTGCTGGGTTACAGGTGTGAGCCACCATGCCCAGCCTACTTTTTATTTTCTTCTTTTTAAAATGTCCATGTTGGTTCCCGGTGTACTCGCTGCCCACAAAGCGCCAGCTGAGGGGCCGCTGCGGGAGGAGTGCGGCGGAGCCTGCCTCGCGACCGGAGCTTGACCCGCCACCTGCCGCCCCGCGTCTCCGCCGCGTTCCTGCGCGTCCCGAGCCCCGACGGCCGCGTGAGTCCCGTCCGTGCGGGGAAGGCAGGGCCGGGTCGGCGCCGCCTGTGGAGAGGACCCGGCGGCCAGGCCTGCGTGGGGCCGAGCGCGGCGGCAGTGGCGGCGGCGGAGACTTCCGAGGCCCGGGCCAGACATCGCAGGGCCATGGCTGAGGCGGCCCCGGCCCCGACATCTGAATGGGACTCCGAGTGCCTTACATCCCTGCAGCCCCTTCCTCTTCCTACACCCCCAGCAGCAAATGAGGCACACCTGCAGACAGCAGCTATCTCTCTGTGGACGGTGGTGGCCGCCGTGCAGGCTATAGAGAGGAAGGTGGAGGTCCACAGCCGGCGACTCCTACACCTAGAAGGTCGGACAGGGACAGCAGAGAAGAAACTAGCCAGCTGTGAAAAGACAGTTACCGAGCTTGGGAACCAGTTGGAGGGCAAGTGGGCTGTGCTGGGAACCCTGCTGCAGGAGTACGGGCTGCTGCAGAGGCGGCTGGAGAACTTGGAGAACCTGCTGCGCAACAGGAACTTCTGGATCCTGCGGCTCCCTCCAGGTATTAAGGGAGATATCCCAAAGGTGCCTGTGGCATTTGATGATGTCTCCATCTACTTTTCCACTCCAGAGTGGGAAAAATTAGAAGAATGGCAAAAGGAACTTTACAAGAATATCATGAAAGGCAACTATGAGTCTCTCATCTCCATGGATTATGCTATAAATCAACCTGATCTCTTATCTCAGATTCAACCAGAAGGGGAACATAATACAGAGGACCAGGCAGGGCCAGAGGAAAGTGAGATTCCCGCAGACCCCAGTGAAGAGCCTGGTATTTCAACATCAGATATTCTGTCTTGGATTAAACAAGAAGAAGAGCCTCAGGTTGGGGCCCCACCGGAGTCCAAGGAAAGTGACGTGTACAAAAGCACTTATGCTGATGAAGAGCTTGTCATCAAAGCTGAAGGCCTTGCTAGATCCTCATTGTGCCCTGAAGTTCCAGTCCCTTTCTCTTCTCCACCAGCAACAGCAAAGGATGCTTTTTCAGATGTGGCTTTCAAAAGCCAGCAGTCTACATCCATGACACCTTTTGGACGTCCAGCCACTGACTTGCCTGAAGCCTCTGAGGGACAAGTGACTTTTACTCAGTTGGGTAGCTATCCCCTCCCACCTCCAGTTGGCGAGCAGGTGTTCTCATGCCACCACTGTGGCAAGAGTCTCAGCCAAGACATGTTGCTGACCCACCAATGTAGCCACGCTACTGAGCACCCCTTACCCTGTGCCCAGTGCCCTAAGCACTTTACTCCACAGGTGGACCTCAGTAGCACCTCCCAGGACCATGCCAGTGAGACGCCCCCCACCTGCCCACACTGTGCCAGGACTTTTACTCACCCATCAAGACTTACCTACCATCTTCGGGTCCATAACAGCACTGAGCGTCCTTTCCCCTGTCCTGATTGCCCCAAGCGCTTTGCTGACCAAGCTCGACTCACCAGCCACCGGAGAGCTCATGCAAGCGAAAGGCCCTTCCGCTGTGCCCAGTGCGGCAGGAGCTTCAGCTTGAAAATCAGCCTCCTGCTCCACCAGCGGGGTCATGCACAAGAGCGCCCTTTCTCCTGCCCTCAGTGTGGCATTGACTTCAACGGCCACTCGGCCCTTATCCGTCACCAGATGATCCACACAGGCGAGCGTCTTTACCCCTGCACTGACTGCAGTAAGAGCTTCATGCGCAAGGAGCACCTGCTGAACCACCGGCGGCTGCACATGGGCGAGCGGCCCTTCAGTTGTCCTCACTGTGGCAAGAGCTTCATCCGCAAGCACCACCTCATGAAACACCAGCGCATCCACACCGGGGAGCGGCCCTACCCCTGCTCCTACTGTGGCAGGAGCTTCCGCTACAAGCAGACACTCAAGGACCACCTGCGTTCGGGCCACATTGGAGGCTGTGGCGGTGATAGTGACCCATCGGGTCAGCCCCCCGACCCAACCAGGTCCCCTCATAACTGGGCTTGAAACTCCTGGCCTGAGTGTCAACACTGAAGGTCTAGAGGCCAACCAGTGGTATGGGGAAGGGAGTGGAGGGGGAGTTTTGTAAATCCAAATCTCTGTGGCTTCATGGTTGTATATGCTCACAGTAGGGTACAAAATCCAAGAGAAAGTCTGTGAGCCCCATCCAACACCCACAGTAATTATTACCTGGTACATCACTGAATTTGGGGTCCTATACACTTGACTAGAGACATGGTTGTGGTTTGGAATTTCACACACTTACAAGAATACCACATTTTGAAACCCAGAAAGACCTGGAAAGGGGCCCAGGACCTCCATCTTTTCAAAGATACAACAAAAGCAGAAGTTACAAGAATATTGTGGAGAGGTTGGAAAGCAGGATTTAACCTCTGGTTCTCTTGTTCTCAGAGAACAGCAGGTTGATAGTAGATTATGTCTCTAGGTAGAGACAGGTACATGGGAAGAGTCTCCAAAACTGGAAGCCCATCATGAGGAATGAGAATGTTTAACCATAAAGCCCTTTATTAGCTCCTTGATAGCTAAGATGGTTATTGGAGAAAGTGCTTAAGCCACTGTTGATGTTGCTTCCTCCTGTCTGAAAACCAGCCAAGATCTGTTCACAAGCCTCTGTGGCTACCTTTCCCTGAAACATGGTAACTCAAGACTGCCTGCCTAGGTTTCTTAGATTAATTCTTCACGTACATTTTGTTTAATATTGGTTGAATATGAAATCTGACTTTAAAAGATTATTAAGGAGAACATTCCTTAACTATACTGGCTTGATTTGAAACAGGCTCTTATTGCCATTTAAAGTGCTAGAAACCTTTGGCAAAGTCCTGGTTAAAAAATTGGCAACAGTTTTCTCAGTCCCAGCTTTAAAAGCTAGAGACCTCAGAGAAATAGCTGGCTTAACAATGATAGAACGGCCTAAAATTTGTGCCTACACCATGTTCTGAGAGTCGTTCACATCCAATTCTTCCTTATCTTTTCCAAGCCAGTAAGTTGGCTTCTCCATTCCTGGTGTGTGATATTCTTGACAATCATCAACAACAAAGATCACAGCACTTTCCGGAAGCATGGAGCTTCCAGAAAGTGAACTCTTCATCCTCAGTAGTGAGATGATAACAGTGTTGTAATGCAGCTTTCTTGAGTCATCAGAGAGAGTGTATGTTCACCCTATCTGGCTGTATCCCATTGACAGTGGACAGATTGAGGAACTTCCTAGATCACTGAGAACTAAGCACCATGCATAGACAACAACAGTTTGTTCCTGCCTGTATTGCTTTTAGGGGCTTTGACTACCATTCGTTCTTTTCTTGGGGTGATTTAATCACCTGGGAGCATCCGAGTCTGCTGCTAAGTGGCTTTGCAGCTGGGCCTAAGTCCTGTTTCCTTTATGGATCTCAAATTTTCATCTGCAAAATGAGGCTGTTGAAAGGAAAAAAAGTGAGCCTCTAGGAGTTACTCAAAAAAAAATCTTGTGATACATTGCTTTTCCTGCCAAAATTCTGTCTCTGTCCTTGGCTTCTGTCCAGGCAAAGCTAAATAAGACAGCAAAATCAAAGCAGATAAATTCCTGCTGAAACTTGACTAAAATTTATTTGATTTGTTGTTTGACTCCCACTTGGAAGCCTGAGGTAGAAGACAGAATGCAGAAGTCCTACATCTTGGGCAGAAAATGTTCATTCCTATACTCTTGTTTCCTCTGCTTCTTCCTGAGGTGCCTAGAACAAGGTCTGGAAATGTTTAGTCAGGATATTTTCTTGATGAAGTGATAAGGGAAGGACCCATTTTTTGCTTATCACCTAGCCCAACCTTCACTCTCTCTAGTTATGCATAACAACACTAGGAAAAGGTGTTAGCCCAGCTAACTTGGCTTCTGGAAAGGCTGTGTCTGAACATGTTGCTCTGTAGGATAATCACATTTATAAAACATCTGCTCTCTGACATTCACAATACCAGGGACCATGGGAGACACAAGAAATGTGTGCCTGCTGTCATAACTTACAGTGGAAAAGCCCAATAACACAGAACAAGACATGATGGGCAGTACCGTAGCATATTGGGATTAAGAGCTTTCTAGCCAGAATCTGGACCTATACCATGGGAAGATTTAGGGGTTCTGGGAATCCCTAAGCCAGGGTTCTGGCTTCATTGGCAACCCACTATGAACTTGAATGTGAGATTTAGCTCTAGTTTGCACCTTGATTTCCCCAGTGAAAAGGGAGAAGAGCCAAAGTATTGTCTAGGTGCTGAGTTCCTTTTCTGAATGGATTTCAAGCATTTGCCAGGGTATGCTGGAGGAGGGACTCCTACAGTAGGTGAGATGTGGGACTAGGTAACATTTTAAATACTTTTTTACTCAAAGATTTGCCAAGAGCACAGCTTATTAATGAAAGAGACCTGTGGATTGAAGTGCTGCAGGTAGATCCCACAGTCCCTTGTGAAAGGAACTCAAATACAAATGAAGCAAGAGCCCTAAAACGGAATGAAAGAGGATGTGTGAGGCCGTCTCAGAGAGATGGAAGCAGGCGTGATACTAATCCTCAGCCCAGGAATAAAGTAGAGAGTTCAACTGTTACTCTTTTCTTTCATCAGTCCCCTATCAGTTAGAACTGCAGGCCAGCTCCAAAGAGTGCTTAAGATTCAAAAGTGGATAAGTAAAATGGATCAGTGGGAAGGATAAGGTGTCCAACAGAAAGTGTGGGGGAGAAACTCTTAGCCCATCAAGTGCTCCTGAGAGAAACCATGCAAATTTAACTCTTCAGTTAAAGAAATACGTGAGAACTGCTTTTCATGACCAGAGAAGATAGGAAAGGGGAAACCCCAGAAACGTGCTCTTCATCTGTCAGCCTTTTGGACCAAGAAGTTGTCACTATTACACATAAGCACCATTCCCTTAGAGTGGATCCAGGTGTTGACTATAACCAGATTTACTCTGCTTACTAGGTTTTTCATTGTCACCATTGGATGAACCTCTGGTTTAGCCACAGTTGTGAAAATAAATGGAAGTTGGTTGATTGTCTAGAAAGTGGAAAAAAAAAAATAAATAAAAAAAATAAAATAAAATAAAATGTCCATGTTCTCTCCCATCATAGACCTTTGTACCTGCTGGGTTTTTTTTTTCTTTTATTCCTTCCATGATATTCCCAAGTAGGTCGACTGCCCATGATACTCTCTAGTAGCACCAAACACACCTTTCTTTGCTAGTAAGTTGCAATTATACATTCATTCGTGTGACTAATTGAGTGGCACCCAACTAGACTCTAAGTTCCCTGAAGGCAGGGGCCAGGACTATTGGCGCTCACCATTGAATCCTCGTTGTCTAACACGAAGACAGCAAACTTGTTCCGTGAAGGGCTAATTAGTAAATGTTTTGGGCTTTGTGGACCATATTGTCTCTGTTGCTGCTATTCAACCATGCTATTTTAGCACAGAACAGCCACAGACAATACATAAATGAATGAGTATGGCTATGTTCCAAGAAAACTTAATTTATGAAAACAGGTGGTGGGCTGGATTTGGCTCCTGAGCTGGAGTTTGCCAAACCCTGGTCTAGCGTAATTCCAGCACTTAGTTCGTGATCAAAAAAATGTTGTTGAGCAGTAAGCACTTGGCACATATGGATTGAGCAGTGGCAGTAAAATGTGCAGGCTGTGCAATCCTATTCCCATTATGGCGCAGCAGCCTAGATCTAGACGTACAGTTTTCAACTAACCTTTTTATTGTCTCGGTGGTAGTGGTTGTTATTTACAATGTTTAGTTTTTTATGATTATAAAAGTAACATATGCTTATGGTGAAAATTTTTTTTAACATTTGGGAACTGTGTAAAGAAAAGCTCCCACTTCTGAAAGATACCCAGTCTTTACAATATGTGTGTGTTTATGTAACATTCTACAAATTTCCATTACACCTAGAGACACGTGGACAATTTCATAACTTTTATTCTAGTTCCCAAGGTTCAGCATTTCTTTGAACTCTAGCAGGCCACATCTCACAAGCCCCTCAAACAATCACCATGCCAATGGAGCCGAAGAGTGTAGGAACCCCTTTAGTAGGTGAGTTTGCACATAAATGTAAACAATTTATTTTATTTTATTTTATTTTTATTTATTTTAACTTAGAAATAGAAGACCTTGGGACTTCAAATATAAAGTCTACCTCATCATATTTTCCTTTTTAATTTTTCTGTATTTTCAGTTTTTTTCTTCCACAGACATTTTCGATTGTCCAGCTTCATTGCATTTTTCTTTCGAGAATATATACTCACAGGTGGCTTGAAAAAAAATCTGGCCTTCCCTCTCCTTCCCTGTTCCTGCACAGAAGGGCATTATCCTTTTCCTCTTAAAGAGGAGGCAGAGGTCCAGGGAGTCACTGGTCTGCCCAAAGTCACAAGGCCAGTAAGCGGCAGAACCGACAGATCTCCACATTTCTAATCTGGTGTTCTGTTACTAAAGCCTACTGCCATTTGACCTCACATTTAGAGGGCCTTGAAGAAGAGCTACCTTCATAAAGCCCAGAAGAAAATCCACGAGAAAAAAAAGGGAAATTATTTTGCCTGAGGGCAAATTTTAGTAACCTCAAATTATATTTATTACATATAATTGTGAAGCAGATGACTCTTTCCTGGTGAAAAAAAAAAAAAAAAAAAGAAGTGGTCGGGCATGGTGGTTCATGCTTGTAATCCCAGCACTTTGGGAGGCCAAGGTCAGGAGTTTGAGACCAGCCTGGCCAACATGGTGAAACCCTGTCTCTACTAAAAATACAAAAATTAGCTGGGCGTGGTGGCACATGCCTGCAATCCCAGCTACTCAGGAGGCTGAGGCAGGAGAATCACTTGAGCCCGCGAGACGGAGGTTGCAATGAGCTGAGATGGTGCCGCTGCACTCCAGCCTGGCTGACAGAGCAAGACTGTCTCAAAAACAAAAACAAAAAAGAAGTGCTAAGCTTAAATAGCTTGAGGAGGATTTAGGTTGGATATAAAAATAAGAGTTATTATGTTACGGAAAAGAGTTAAGGGCTGTTAAGTCCCCTTCTCTAATGATCTTTAAGATCTTTAAAATGAAGGGTGAATTTTGCCAGTTGACTTTGGAGAAAGGCTATTTATTATGGTTATAATCTTGTATAGAGACAGGCTGTGGACTTTCCCAGTTTTCAGATGAGAGTGACTCATAATTGAGTTGACAGTGATGTCTCTCGGACCCCAATTCCATGCCCAGGTAGCTTATTGGCCAGGATTATTACTGCTATTGCTTTCACCGCTGTCAATATTGGGTACCATTCTATTTTTCAATTCCTCCCACAGTTGAAGAGGAAGCTAAGGAACTGGGGAGAGTGATGTGTGTGTGTGTGTGTGTGTGTTCCCTCTCAGTGATTCTAACCATTCATTTCTACAATAAATGTGGTCACAACCAATCAAAGACAAGAGTTTATCATGACTTCGTTCTCTAATGGTGAATTGGGGTTTAAGAAGCAGGCATGGAATTACAGGGAGCTTCTGTAACGGAAACAAGCTCACCTTGTTTATTTGTTTGCTTGATTATCTTTTTATTTATTTATTCATTCCTGGTCAGCAGCTCTAGACTCATAGTGTTGCAAAGGATTAGTCCTTAGACATCCAGCTGCTACTGATATCATCAGTGTTGTCATTTTCATCAGCATCAGAACCGTTTATTGAGATCTTAGGACTAAATCAAGAAATAGGAATCCAAGACGTCGTCCTGGAACAAGACACAGCCCCTGCCCTTGGGTGTCTTATTACTTAATCGGGAAGGCAGATCATGACCAAGAACTGGTTTACTTAACTCTCTCTCACTAGGTCATTAGCCGCTAAGGAGCAAGGATTAAACATGCAGAGTGGTTAAGAAAATGGGTTTTGCAGTAGGATTCCCACCTCTGCCATTTATCAGCTGTGTGACCTTGGAAATGCTACCAAATCTCACAGAGCTCAGTTCCCCATCTGTGGAATGGGACTAATAAATTATCCCTCTCCTACAGAGGAGTTAGGAAGATTTAGGGAGACAATGTGTGCAAAAGGCAGTTTGCATTGTGCCTAAACACTTGGCACATATATGTTAAGCGTGTTGAATGAATAGGTAACCTTTGCTTCCCAGACTGTGTCTGACTTGTAGACAGCTAGGATGAGTGTAATGCTCCTGTGTCTGTGGGGTGTTATTGCTGCAGTGCCCTTCATTTCACACCTGCTCTGTCACCACCTTGCTCGTGACTGCCCTCAGCTTTTAGTCTGGATTCAGTGGCTCTGTGCTATCCGCTGTTATTGTTGCCCCTCTTCTCTTTGTCCCCTGGGATGCCCCTCTGCTCTGCTCCCAGACTTATGGGATCAAGACAACTTATCCCAGCTGGACGCAGTGCCTCATGCCTGTAATCCCAGCACTCTGAGAGACCAAGGCTGGTGGATTGGTTGAATCCAGGAGTTTCAGACCAGCCTGGATGTGGGGAGACGAAATAAAAATACAAAACATTAGCCGAGCATGGTGGCACCCACCTGTAATCCCAGCTTCTTGGGAGGCTGAGTGGGAGGATCACCTGATCCTGGGAGGTCGAGGCTGCAGCTAAAGAAAGAAAGAAAGAAAGAAAAGAAAGAAAACCTATCTCTTCATTTATTCCCCAGTTTTAATCCTGGAGTTTAGAAGGTCCCATTGCTTGCAAGATTCATATCCCTATTCCCTCAAGGGCCTTACTGGGTTCTCATAAGGATAGTATTTCTGATATTTCAAATTCATTGATGCATGAATCATAACACTTATCCAAGCTTACTCAAGTGAAGGGCAGGGCTGTTGAAAGATATCACAGGTAGATTCACAGGCACAGGAAAAGAGATACACACTGAGCTCAAAGGAACCAGACTTGGGAACCTTCTAGAAACCAAAGGGTCCCACAGAGTCTTTCCTACCCTGTCTCTATCTTCTTTCTTTTAAACAGTTTGGCTTTCCCATGGCTCAGCCTGGCTGCCAACCCCAAAGTGCATCTAGGAGCCTTCACACCCTTCACTGGCTGTTGTCAGTCACTAAGTTTCTTACACTGAAAACCCGAGAGAGCCATATGGTTGGTTGCTGGCCAGGTTGGGTTGGCCCTTGGTTGTGACTGGCATGGAGGTGGGTGGGAGAGGGTCATGCATGAGAAATGCTACTCTTTCAGAGTGAGTGTCAGAAATACTTGGTTGTGGATATATCTCCCAGGACTGGGTGAGTTGGCCCTTGGAAAAGATTTCACTGGGGCTGTATCAATCAGGGGCCTGGCTGGAAACAGATGGCACTCTCAAAAGTCTAACCAACAGGGTTTAATGAGGAAACTACAGTTGTTTCTTGGTATCCATGAGGGATTGGTTCCAGGACTCCCTGTGGATACCAAAATCCTTGATGCTCAAGTCCCTTATGTAAAATGGCATAGTATTTGCCATAACTTAGGTACATCTACCTGTATACTTGACATCATCTGTAGATTACTTATAATACCAGGTACAATGTAAATGCTATGTATAGAGGTGTAATACTGTCTTGTTTATTTTTTTCATTATTCTATTTTTTTTTAAGTTCTGGGGTACATGTGCAGGATGTGTGTTTGTTACACAGGTAAATGTGTGCCATGTGGTTTGCTGTGCCTAACAACCCATCACCTAGGTATTAAGTCTCACATGCATTAGCTTGTTTCCTTAATGTTCTCCCCCCAGCCCACCCTTCCCCAGTGAGTATTGTTCCCCTCCCTGTGTCCATGTGTTCTCATTGTTCAGCTCCCACTTATAAGTGAGAGCATGCGGTGTTTGGTTTTTTGTTCCTGTGTTAGTTTGCTGAAGATAATGGCTCCTAGCTTCATCCATGTCCCTGCAAAGGACAAGATCTCATTCCTTTTTAATTTGCATTATTTTTATTGTATTATTAAATTTTTACCCTGAATATTTTTGATCCACAGTTGTGGAATCCATGTATGCAGAAGGCACAAGAATTAAGAGAGCCAGCCAGTTATGGGGATGCACCTAGGGACTAGCAACAGCAGGAAGCTGTGACCATCCTAGGCCTGTGGGGTAAGGGTAGGAGCCTGGTGAGAGCTGTGTCTGTAGAGAGATTCAGCCAGAGGCAGAACCACAGCAACCAGGCAGGGAAGCAAGGGAATATATGATCTGGTCCCTCTCTCTTCCCGCCTTCCCATTGATGGCTCCAGTCAGAAGCCAGAGGGCAACAGGGCTCAGCTGATGTGATTCCTACAAGTCAGCCTCCCATCTAAATCAATCAGCCTCCCATCTAAATCAATCAGCCTCCCATCTAAATCAATCAGCCTCTCAAGATGCAGAGTAGGGCAGAGAAGAGGGGAGATGGATCTGGAAGACAAAGGATGGACACCCAGTACAGGATCTGTGAGGTCAGAGCAGAGCCTTGGCTCCCAGATAGGATTTAGGTAGCATAGAGGAACGGTGAAGGCATCCCTAGCTAGTAGTGACAGGGGCAGTTGCAGAGGGAAGTGGGGCGTATTTACATTACAACCATGTAACTGACATGGATGAGGGTGGGGATTGACCTATTTTGGTTGAATATAAAGGAAAGTTTGAGAGAAGAGGTTGGAGAAATTTGGCAGGGAGGCCCATGAATATGCCAGTTTGTCATTTAATTAGGAAGTCATAGGATGTTATTGAAGGTGTTAGAGTAGTGAAATGTTCAAAGGAATATGTATAACAAAAGTAGATTTCACACTCCACCTAGGACTGAGGAAGGAAGTCCATGCTTACACACATTACATGATCAGAATATTAGCTGATCTAATAGGTGGAGGATCCAAATGACCCACAGTATTTTGTTCTCTACCTTGTCATTTTCACAGCTCTTGCGATTTGTGGATAATGCCTCTCACAATATCATGGGAATAAATTAAGCTTAGCCAGGGCACTCCCCAAAATGAGTTAAAAATTTGTTTTTCAACGTTGAGGTTCATAGACACCCCTCTTTTCCAGCATCTCCTGGGATGGTGGTGAAAACGCATATGGGGGCCCCATCCCAGACCTACTGAATATATCTTTGTGGTGAAGAACAGGAGTCTGCATTTTTCACAGCTCCTGCAGGAAATTAGTGATGTCTCCTTAATTCAGCTGAATTTTGAGAACTATTGATTTAAGGAGACATCACTAATTTCCTGCAGTGGCTGTCAAGGCAGGGGCTTAATTCCTTCAGAGAGTGATCAATGAGGATCTGATGGAGATCTAGCCCCATGATTCCTAATTTACAGTCATATTAGAATCACCTGGGGAAATTTAACAACACCCTGATGCTGGGGTTGTGTGGAGGGGAACTTTTTTTTTTTTTTTATTGGTTTAAGAGGTCTGAGTTGTAGTCCCAGCTACTCGGGAGGCTGAGGCAGGAGAATGGTGCGATCCCGGGATGCGGAGCTTGCAGTGAGCAGAGATCGCGCCACTGCACTCCAGCCTGGATGAGAGAGTGAGACTCAGTGTTTAAAAAAAAAAAAAAAAGAAAAAGAAAAAGAAGAAAGAGGTCTGGGCGAGGTCTGAGGATATTTTTAAAGCTCCCAGGTGATTCTGATGTGCAGCCAGGCCTAAGAACCTCTGATCTTGTCTGAACTCAGAAGGTGGAAAAAATGAGAAATGGATCCTTCTCAATGTAAGGGACTCCTCTGAATTCTGTATCACACAGTCAGTGCTAAGAATAATTGCTCTGGAAAGGAAAGCAGAGTGGAAAACAGGCTTCTGTGAGTAAGGAAGGAAACCAAAGAAGACCAGGGATGATGTAACCTGAGAAGGTACTGCAGTCTGGAAAGGTCTTAAAGGAGTCCGCACACTTTTTTGTTTGTTTGAGAGGGAGTCTTGCTCTGTCACTCAGGCTAGAGTGCAGTGGTGCGATCTCAGCTCACTGCGACCTCTGCCTCCCGGGTTCAAGCGATTCTCCTGCCTCAGCCACCCGAGTAACTGGGATTACAGGCTCGTGCCACCACGCCCGGCTAATTTTTTTGTATTTTTAGTAGAGACGGGGTTTAGTAGAGACCGTGTTAGCCAGGATGAGCTTGATCTCCTGACCTCGTGATCCGCCTGCCTTCGCCTCCCAAAGTGCTGGGATTACAGGCGTGAGCCAACGTGCCCGGCCAGAGTCCACACACTCTTAGGCTCCCAGGAGGAGCTTGAAACTCCACGCTCTGTGGGATGAGCAGCCAGAGAAGTCCCCGGGAGAGTTTGTTTGCCCCCAGGCCACCCGCTGGCCTTCACACAGGGCTTTCTTGCCTGCATTTATTGCCAGTTTGGAGTTGGTAAATTTAAATAATTCTTCCTTTTATTTTTTTCAATTTCTCAAGAAAAAGAGAAGTCTGAAATGCAAATAGAACACCCATCCTTTCGATCGTTCTATCTTCTGTTCCACCATCTTCCGACTCAGGAGAGAGCTTTTTAGTCGTTTGTCTTTGTTTTCCCCCAGTTTGCCGACACCTGCGGGTGTGCACAGCACAGGCCAGAGCTGGAAATGCATCCTTCTTCCCACAGCCAGGAAGGTGTGTGAGCGGTGCTGGGAGCCCAGAGGAAGGGTGATTCACCAGAGGAAGGCGGAGAGGACAAGGACATGCTCTCCTAAAAGGCCTTTCAGGAAATGAAAAGCTCTGCATTTCTGTTTTCTAAACACACACACACACCCCAAAAAAAGAAAAAGGAAAAATGAGCATTCCCCTAATTCTTCTAAAGCTGTTTCTATTCCCAGGAGGATAAAGAGTATTTTAGATGCCAAGCACGGAAGATTTTTTTTTTTTTTTCCTGAAATGGGTGGGTTGGAACTTTCTTTCCTGAGAGCTGAAAAGGCCTCATACTTTATTCCTCCTCAAATGTCCTTAATCTGCTGTGGCCCCACCATCCTCCCCCTCCACTGTTGAAAGGCAGCTCCTTCCCTCACTGGGTGTTTTCCATGGTAGTAAGTTCTCTTAGGACTCACCCCAGCCTCAGATTGAGTTCATCCTACTGCGTGTGACTGCAGAGGACCTTTAGGCCCCTATAGGCAGCACTGATAAGATTATCTGATGTTCTCATTATCAGCTGCAAGATCTTTTCTAAGGAGGGGCTTTTTGATCCACCTGATGATGGCAGCAGGGGTGGTGGCATTCCTTTTACATCCCAGTGTGTGTGAGTGTGTGCCTGTATTGTAGTTCACACAGCAGAAACAAAATAGGAACACCCACCGTTCAGTTCATTCTATTATTTTAACTCTTGTTGAAAAATAAAACAAACCCCTAAGGAAATAACGTCTTTGTCCCCACGGAGTTGGATAGCTCCCTAGGTCATCTCCTGACCACAGGATCTTGTCTGAATCATCCCCTGCATGTGCTTATCTAGCCTCAGCTTAAAATTCTTCCGGGGAAGGAAACTCCACCCTCCATGAGTCAGAGTCATTGAGAGTTTAATAACCACTTTCACGATCTGTTGTCGGGACCAACTTTTCCTCGCAGCCGATCGCGGAGCAGAATTAGAGGAGAGCCAGTTCTCTCCCGAGACTCATCTGCCCATTGGAGGAAATCCTATGTGCCTCAGAAGATTGCTGTGGAGCTCAAATGAGATCCTTCTTTCAACAAATGCCAGTCACTTCCTGGAGTGCAGGACCATCATGCTAGGTGTGGGAACACAGAGATAACTGGGCACTGGTCCTGGCCCTTCAATTCAGTGGTTCAGACTGATGGATAAACACACCATCTCAGTGCAGTGGCAGACTCCTCTTCTTTGTCTTTGGAGGTCAGCCTGCCAAACTCAGCTGCCCACTTGTGTCCCACACTCTGAGGCGCTGTCTCCACTCACACCAGTTGCCCATCAGCAGCAGGGCCACACCTCGCCTGCTACCAGCTGCCTTTCTGCTCCTTCGAGAATCCAGCCTTCTCCTGTTCCCCATCACCACTGAGCCTGCCTTGCCCTTTACCTGCACCTGCACTGCTCAGTCTCTTCACATCAGCGGTGCCATTAGCCATCACCTGCAACCTTGGGCCCATGCCCACCTGGATTTCGAGGTCAGGTACTTCAATCTGTTTGCAGGGGCAAGGCTCCCAGGGTTCATATCCACCCACTAGGCCAGTTCTTTTTCTGTTCTTATCTCTAGACTGCAGATCATTGCTGGGGGTGTAAGTACAAAAACTCAAACCCTGGCCTCAGCAGAGCTACCCTGCCCTGCTTGTCCTGGCTGACTTCCATGGGGCCTTTCTTTTCAGCAGCCTTTTTTCCTCTTCTGTAAATTCCCTGGCACGGTGGCCTTAGGAGGCTAAAGACATTCCTATGTCTTTAGAAACCTATGCTCTTGGCCCCTGGCCACCATGGCAGAGAAGCAGATCACCACTTCCCTGAGTAACCGCCAACACCAGCCCCTCATCTGCCCTCCTTTCATCCTCCCCTGCGTTCTCAGAAGAGGTTCTCAGAGGAAGCTGACTCTTCTCCACAGGGGCTCCCAACATCATCCCCTTGCTCTCCCCATCGTCTTGTTCCATTGCTCCCATCATGGTCACCAGTGTACTAATTAGCAGATACCTACCAAGAACCTACCATATGCAGAGTCTCCATTATGACTTAGGCAGACAAGGAGTACAAGAGATGATCCCAACTTTTGAGGCGCCTACAGTCTATAAAAATACCAGAGGCAAATGCACAAGATCCCACTCCCCGATACACTTGGTTCCCTTCTCTCTGACAACCCTTTCTTCCTGACTTTCAAGTCCGCGTGTGTGTGTGTATGTATGTATATGTGTGTGTGCTTTTTAAAGCCAGTGACCAATGTTAGTAACACATTACAAACCTTTCTCCCCTTTTCCATTCTTCCCAGTCAGTCATTCTAGCCCTCTGCAGAGACTGCTTATCCTCCTGTACGTTCTGAGACATTCTGTTACTCTCGTTCTGCTCTCAGGGCTACTCTCACTCCATTGTCCCATGGTGTAGTCCCCTGACTGGTCTCAGCTGGGACACCTGTTCTTTTTCTTAGTCTTCTGGCCCTGTGGGATCCTCTGTCACATCAAAACACTTACACAAGAGTGAAGGGAGTTAAAGGAACTCCCTTGTCCCTGTCGTGTCTCTGAGCTATTTCAGAGAAACAGCTTGTGAAGATGATATGATTCTAGCCCTAGAGAAGTTGAGAAAAGAGTGGTTTGGCCAAAGAAGGAGAGGAAAGGAGTGGAGGAGGCCAGTGAGCAGTGTTGGTACTGGCAGGCTCCAAAGCTTCATGCTTGTGTTCCCTGAGGGCCACTTTCCACAAACAGCTTCTCCTCCCTCCTCAGTGACAAACTCCCTATGGCAAATCTGCACTGGTGACTTTGGCCCCTGACATTTGTATGGATTTTGCAGCCCAGAAGCCCTTAGGGATAGGAGTCTGTTCAGTGCCTCCCTGCTGCTTCAACCCATTGCCTTCTGAACATTCCCCTTGGGATGCTCTAGAGTAGAAGTCCCCAACCTTTTAGGCACCAGGGACAGGTTTCATGTAAGAGAATTTTTCCACAGACCAGGGAGCGGGGAATGGTTTCGGGATGATTCAAGAGGGTTACATTTATTATGCACTTGATTTCTGTCATTGTTACTTCGTAATGTATAATGAAATAATTGTACAGCTCACTGTAATGTAGAATCAGTGGAATCTCTGAGCTTGTTTCCCTGCAGCTAGATGGTCCCATCTGGGGGTGATGGGAGATAGTGACAGATCATCAGGCATTAGATTTTCATAATGAGCACACAACCTCGATCGCTCACATGCACAGTTCACAATAAGGTTTGCACTCCTATGAGAATCTAATGCCACAGCTGTTCTCACAGGAGGCAGAGCTTAGACGCTAATGCAAGTGATAGGGAATGGCTATAAATACAGATGAAACTTCGCTTGCTCACCCACCGCTCACCTCCTGATGTGTGGATCAGTACTGGTCCATGGCCCTGGGGTTGGGGACCCCTGCTCTAGAGCTTCAGGTAACCTGCCCTAAGATGCTCTGTCATGCAGAGACTCAAGTAGCCCCAGCCTCCCAATGTTCCCTTTACCTTCCATGGAAGATGATGTTTGTTTATCCCTGTAACCCGGTTGTCTCTCAAGGCTGAGGTCCTGTTCCTCTCCTGCCTCTGCCTAAAGACTTCTTAAACAAGAGGCCTCTTGCTGCAGTCTCCTCTTGCTTATACCCAGTCACTTCCACCAGCTGTCTTCTTTCCTGAGCCCTCTATCACTATTGGTCTCTAATCACCAAAGGCCTGGGCCTTAACTTCATCCTTCTCTTTCCTCTCTGCAGCAGGTGGCACACACTGTTGATCATCCCCTAGCCAAAGCTTTCTCCTCCCTTGACTTTTGGCATGACTCTGGACAACTGATTCTCCTTACAGCACCATTTTTGTCTCTCATTTGTTCCCTTATCCTGTTCTCTCACGGTGTCTGCTCTGTGGCTGTCAGCATTCCTCTCCTCATTCAGATGCTTGGGGCGCTACTGGCGTGTAGTTAGGAGCTTTGAAATTAGAGAAGCTGGGCTTAAGCCCTGGCTCTTCCACATACTTGTTTGATGACTTTGTACCTGCCATTCATCTGAGTTTCGGTTTTCCCATGTCTAACATGGAGATGATAATGATGCCTACCTTGTAGGGTTATGTGAAGGGTAAATGGGATGCAACAATGTTTTTGAAATTTTCATCTGATCCCCTGCTACCCTTTCCAAGTAACCTGTCACTTTTCCTTACCCAATGTCCTGTTTTCACAGGCTGCCTGTTTCTGCCCTTAAGCCTTTGTGTAGAAATCTTGCTAAAGCTTTACTGACCTTTCTGTTGCACTAAATCTGTCAACATCTTGCACATCCTTCAAGTTCCGCTTCAGGATTGTTTCCTCCAAGAGTCTTCCCTGACTGCACTCATTGTGCCCTTCCTTTCTCTGAAATTCCATTGTTGTTTTTCTTTCTAACATTCATTTAGCAGTTGATATAAACTGGATTATGCTATTGTTTTTCTTTTGATTTTCTGTTTAAATTTGTATGTATCTGCCTTGTTTCCATAAATAGATGGTGACTTTATTGATGCGAACGCCCATTTTGAGGCATATGAAACAGTGATTAAGAACACTAGCTATGGGGCTGGACTTCCTAAGTTGGCACGTGGTCCCATCACATGCTAACTGTGTGACCCTGGGCGAGTTACTGAAGCTTGTTTTTTTTTAAATTTAAATATTTTGTGGTTACATAGTAGGTGTATATATTTATTGGGTATACAAGATATTTTGATATAGGCATGCAATGGTACGTAGTAGGTATATATATTTATGGGGTAATGAGATATTTTGATACAGGCACGCAATGTAGAATAATCACATCATGGAAAATGGGGTTTCCATACCCTAAAGCATTTATCCTTTGTGTTACCAACAATCCAGTTATACTCTTATAGTTATTTTAAAATATATAATTAAAGTGTTATGGACTATAGTCACCTTATTGTGCTATCAGATACTAGGTCTTATTGGTTATTCTTTCTTTCTATTTTTTTGTACCCATTAACCGTCTCCACCTCCCCCACACTCCCCACTATCTTTCCCAGTCTCTGGCAACCATCCTTCTGCTCTCTAACTCCGTAAGTTCAATTGTTTTGATTTTTAGATCCCACAAATAAGTGAGAACATGCAATGTCTGTATTTCTGTGCCTGGCTTATTTCGCTTAACGTAATGACCACCAGTTCCATCTATGTTGTTGCAAATGACAGGAACTCATTCTTTTTTATGGCTGAATAGTTCTTCATTGTGTATATGTATGTACCACATTTTCTTTATTCATCTGTTGATGGGCACTTAGGTTGCTTCAAAATCTTAGCTATTGTGAACAGTGCTGTAACAAATATGGAAGTGCAGATATCGCTTTGATATACTGATTTTCTTTCTTTGGGGTATATACTCAGAAGTGGAATTGCTGCATCATATTGTCACTTTATTTTTAGTTTTTTGAGGGACCTCCAAACTGTTCTCCATAGTAGTTGTACTAATTTACTTTCCCACCAACAGTGTAAGAGTATTACTTTTTCTCTGCATCATTACCAGCATTTGTTATTGCCTGTCTTTTGGATATAAGCCAGTTTAACCAGGGTGAGATGATATCTCATTGTAGTTTTGATTTGCATTTCTCTGATGGTCGATGATGTTGGGCACCTTCTCATATGCCTGTTTGCTATTTGTCTGTCTTCTTTTGAGAAATGTCTCTTCAAATCTTTTGCTCATTTTTTATTATGTTTGATTGATTGATCGATTAACTGATTGATTGATTTTAAGACAGGCTCTCACTCTGCTGTGCAGGCACAATCTTGGCTCACTGTGGCTCTACCTCCTGGGCTCAAGTGATTTTCTTACCTCAGCTTTCTGAGTAGCTGGGACTACAGGTGCACACAACCATGCCTAGCTAATTTTTTATAGAGATAAGTTCCACTATGTTGCCCAGGCTGATTGCCCATTTTTTAAATTGGGTTATTACATTTTTTTTCCTTTGGAGTTGTTTGAACTTGTTATGTATGCTGGTTATTAATCCCTTGTCATATGGGTAGTTTGCAAATATTTTATCCCATTCTGTGGGTTGTCTCTTCACTTTATTGTTTGCTTTCCTGTGTAGAAGCTTTTTAAACTTGCTGTGATCCATTTGTCCATTTTTGTTATGGATGTCTGTACTTATGGGGTATTACTCAAGAAATTTCTGCCCGGAGCAGTGTCCTAGAGAGTTTCCCCAATGTTTTCTTGTAGTTTCATAGTTTGAGGTCTTAGATTTAAGTCTTTCATTCATTTTGATTTGACTTTTGTATATGGTGAGAGATAGGGATCTGCTTTTATTCTTTTGCGTATGAATATTCAGTTTTCCCAGCCCCATTTATTGAAGAGACTGTATTTTCCCTAGTGTGTGTTCTTGGCACCTTAGTCAAAAATGAGTTCACTGTAGGTGTGTGGATTTGTTTCTGGGTTATTTATTCTGTTCCATTGGTCTATGTGTCTGTTTTTATACCAGTAACATGCCGTTTAGGTTACTATAGCTCTGTAGTATAATTTGAAGTCAGGTAATATGATTCCTCCAGTTTTGTTCATTTTACTTAGGATAGCTTTGGCTATTCTGGGTCTTTTGTGGCTACATATAGATTTTAGGATTGTTTCTTCTGTTTCTGTGAAGAATGTCATTGGTATTTTGATAGGGATTGCACTGAATCTGTAGATTGCTTTGGGTAGTATAGACATTTGAACAATACTGATTCTTCTATGAATGTGGAATATTTTTCCTTTTTTCTGTGTGTCCTATTTGATTTCTTTCATTAGTGTTTTATATTTTTCATTATACAGATCTTTTACTTATTTGGTTCAGTTAAATCCTAGGTATTTACTTTGATTTGTGGCTATTTTAAATGGAATTACTTTTCTATTCCTTTTTCTGATTATTCACTGTTGGCATATAGAAATGCGACTAACTTTTTGTAGTCGATTTTGGGTCCTGCAACTTACCTGAATTTGTTTATCAGTTCTACTAGGTTTTTTGTGCAGTCTTTAGGTTTTTAATATAAGATTATATCATCTGCAAACAAGGGTAATTTGACTTCTTTTCCAATTCGAATGCCCTTTCTTTCTTTCTCTTCTCTGATTGCTCTAGCTAGGACTTCCTAGCTGTCTTGCATAATGATGGTGAAAGTGGGCATCCTTGCCATGTTTCATATCTTACAGGAAAGACTTTCAGTTTTTCCCCATTCAATATGATCCTAGCTGTGGGTCTCTTATATATGCGTTTAATTATGTTGAGGTATGTTCCTTCTATCCCCACTTTTTTGAGGGGTTTCATCATGAAGGGATGTTGAATTTTATCAAATGCTTTTGCATCATCAGTGGAGATGATAATAAGGTTTTTGTCCTTCATTCTGTCGATATGATGTGTCACATTGATTGATTTATGTATGTTGAACCATTCTTGCATCTCAGGAATAAATCCCAGTTGGTCATGATGAATGATCTTTTTAATGTATTATTGAATTTGGCTTGCTAATATTTTGTTGAGGATTTTTGCATCAATATTCATCAGAGATATTGGTCCCTGGTTTTCTTTTTGATGTGTCTTTGTCTGGTTTTGGTATCAGAGTAATACTGACCTCATAGAATGAGTTTGGAAGTATTCCCTTCTTCTCTGTTTTTTGGAATAGTTTGAGTAGGATTGGTATTAGTTCTTCTTTAAATGCCTGGTAGAATTCAGCAGTGAAGTCATTAGGTCTCAGGATTTTCTTTACTGGGAGACTTTTTATTACAGCTTCGATCTCATTACTTGTTATTAGTTTGTTCAGGTTTTGGATTTCTTCCTTGTTCCATTTTGGTTGGTTGTATGTGCCTAGGAATTTGTCCATTTCTTCCACATTTTCCAATTTATTGGCATACAGTTGCTCATAGTAGCCACTTATAGTAGATACTTTAAATTTCTGTAGTATCAGTTGCAATGTCTCCTTTTCCATCTCTGATTTTCTTTATTTGGGTCTTCTCTCTTTTTCTCTTAGTTGCTCTGGCTAAAGGTTTGTCAGTTTTGTTTAACTTTTAAAAATATTAACTTTTTGTTTCATTGATCTTTTGTATTGTTTTCTATATTTCAATTTCATTTATTTCTGCTCTGATCTTTATTATTTCTTTTCTTCTGCTAATTTTGGGCTTGGCTTGCTCTTGCCTGTCTAATTCTTTAAGATGCAACATTAGGCTGTTTATTTGACATTTTTCTATTTTTCTGTTGTAGGTGCTTATACCTATAAACTTCCCTCTTAGTACTGCTTTTGCTGTATCCCATAGGTTTTGTTATGTTGTGTTTCCATTATTATTTGTTTCAAGAAATTTTTCAACTTCCTTCTTAATTTTGTCATTGACCCACTGGTCATTCAGGAGCATACTGTTTAATTTCCATGTATTTGTATAGTTTCCAAAATTCCTCTTGTTATTGATTTCTGTTTCATTGTCTTCAGAGAAGATGCTTGCTATTATTTCAGTTTTTAAAATGTTTTCAGCTATGTTTTGTGACCTAACATATGGTGTATCATTAAGAATGATTCATATGCTGAGGAAAATAATAGGATTAAATACCTATTAGATCCATTTATAATGCAGATTAAGTCTGATGTTTCCTTGTCTTTGATTTTCTCTCTAGAAAATCTGTCCAATGCTGAAAGTGGTGTGTAGAAGTCTTTAGCTATCGTCGTATTGAGGTGCATCTCTCTCTTTAGCTCTAATAGTATTTGCATTATAGGCTGGACGCAGTGGCTCATGCCTGTAATCCCAGCACTTTGGGAGGCCGAGGCAGGCAGATCACTTCAGGTCAGGAGTTCCAGACCAGCCTGGCTGACATGGCAAAAACCTGTCTCTACCAAAAGTACAAAAATTAGCCAAGTGTGGTGGCACGTGCCTGTAATCCCAGCTGCTTGGGAGGCTGAGGCAGGAGAATCACTTGAACCCGAGAGGCTGAGGTTGCAGTAAGCTGAGATTGCACCGCTGTACTTCAGCCTGGGCAACAGAGCGAGACCCTGTCTCAAAAAAAAAAAAAAAATTGCGCTGTATATCTGGGTGCTCCAATGTTGGTTGCCTATATATTTAAAATTTTTATATCCTCTCACTGAATTGACCCCTTTATCGTATATAATAACCTTCTTTGTCTCTTCTTATAATATTTGTCCTGAAATCTATGTTGTCTGGTATAAGTATAGTGACTCCTGCTCTCTTTCGATTTCCATTTACGTGGAATATTTTTTTCCATGCTTTGTTAGCATGGAAAAGACACAGTCTATGTGTGTCTTTATGGGTGAAGCATGTTTCTAGTAGGTAACTGATCAATGGGTTTTGTTTTTTCATCCATTCTGCCCATTTGTGTCTTTTGATTGGATAATTTAGTCCATTTACATTCAATGTTATTATTGATAAGTAAGGACTTACCCCTGCCATTTTGTTGTTTTCTGGTTGTCTTGTGGTCATCTCTTTCTTCTTTCCTTTCTTCCTGTCTTCCTTGTAGTGAAAGTGATTTTCTCTGGGGATATGTTTTAGTTTCTTGCTTTTTATTTTTTGTGTATCTGTTGTATATTTTTTGGTTTGAGGTTACCATGAGACTTGCAAATACTATCATTATTTTAAGCTGATAAAAATTTAATGCTGTTTGCATAAGCGAACAGATAAACATGCAAAAAGAAAACTAATAAAAACCCTACACCTTAAGTTCATTCCCCTACTTTTTCACTTTTTGTTGTTTCTATTTATATCTTATTTTACTGTCTGTGTCCTGGAATGTTGTTGCATAAGCAAACAGATAAACAAGCAAAAAGCAAACTAATAAATACTCTACACCTTAACTCGATTCCCCCACTTTTTCACTTTTTGTTGTTTCTGTTTATATGTTATTGTACTGTCTGTGTCCTAGGAAGTTGTAGTTACAATTTTTGATTGGTTCATCATTTAGTTTTTCTACTTAAGATAAGAGTAGTTTACACACCACAGTTCCAATGTTATAATATTCTGTGCAGTTACTATTACCAGTGAGTTTTGCACCTTCACATGATTACTTATTGCTCATTAACATCCTTTTCTTTCTGATTGAAGTACTCCTTCTGGCATTTCTTGCAGAACTGGCCTGGTGTTGATAAAATCTCTCAGCTTTTGTTTGTCTGGGAAAGTCGTTATTTCTTCTTCATGTATGAAGGTAATTTTACTGATGTACTACTCTAGGGTAATAGTTTCTTTCCTTCAGCACTCTAAATATGGAATGCCACTCTTCCCTGGCCTATAAGGTTTCCACTGATGAAAAGTCTGTTAACAGGCATATTGGAGCTCCATTGTATTTTATATTTCTTTTCTCTTGCTGCTTTTAGGATTCTTTCTTTATCAATGACCTTTGGAAGTTTGGATTAAATCTCTTGGTCTTCTTTCGGTTAAATCTGCTTAGTGTTCCATAACCTTCTTGTACTTGGATATTGATATCTTTCTCTAGGTTTGGGAAGTTCTCTGTTATTATCCCTTTGAATAAACGCTCTACTTCTATCTCTTGCTCTACGTCCTCTTTAAGGCCAGGAATTCTTAGATTTGCACCATTGAGGCTATTTTCTAGATCTTGTAGGTGTGCTTCATTGTTTTTTATTCTTTTTCTTTTGTCTCTTGTGACTATGTATTTTCAAATAGCCTGTCTTTAAGTTCACTAATTATTTCTTCTGTTTGATCAGTTATGCTATTAAAAAGCTCTGATGCATTCTTCAGTATGTCAGTTGCATTTTTCAGCTCCAGAATTCCTGCTTGATTCTTTTTAATTATTTCAATCTCATTTTTAAATTTATCTGATAGAACTCTGAATCCCTTCCCTGTGTTATCATGAATTTCTTTGAGTTTCCTCAACACATCTATTTTGAATTTTGTCTGAAAAGTCACATATCTCTGTTTCTCCAGGATTGGTCCCTGGTTCTTTATTTAGTTTATTTGATGAGGTGATGTTTTCCTGGATGGTCTTGATACTTGTAGATGTTTGCCTGTGTCTGGGCATTGAAGAGTTAGGTATTTATTGTAGTGTTCTCAGACTGGGCTTGCTTGTACCCATCCTTCTTGGAAGGCTTTCTAGAGATATGAAAGGACTTGGGTGTTGTGATCTACGCAGTATCTGCTTTAGGCGGCATCCCAAGCCCAGTAACACTGTGGTTTTTGCAGACTCATAGTGGTACCACTTTGATGGTCTTGGTATAAGATCAGAAAGAATTCTCTAGGTTACCAGGCAGAGTCTTTTGTTCTCCTCTCTTATTTTCTCTCAAACAGACAGAGTCTCTCTGGTCTGAGCCAGTTGGATTTGGGGATGGAGTGACACAAGCACCCCTGTGGCTGCCACCACTAAGACTGTGCTGGGCCAGACCTGAAGCCAGCACAGTACTTGGTTCACCCACAGCCTGCTGTAACCACTCCCTGGCTACTGCCTATGTTTGCTCAAGGACATTGGGCTCCACAATTAGCAGGTGGCAAATCCAGCCAGGCCTGTGTCATTTCATTCAGGGCAGTGAGTTCCCCCAGGCCCTGGGCATGTCCAGAGGTGCCATCTGGGAGCCAGGGACTAGAGTCAAAAACCTTAGAAGTCTACCTGGTATTCTAGTCTACTGCAGCTGAGCTGGCATTCCAGCCACAAAAATGCAGTCCTTCTCACTCTTCCCTCCGCTTTCCAAAGGCAGAGGAGCCTTACCCTGTAGGCTCTGACACTGCCACCACAGTCTTTCGGGGAGTACTGCCAGAATACCACTGCCAGTGTTCCCTCACAGTCTCTTAAGTCAGCTTGTAGCAAATGTTGCTTGGCCTGGGACTTAACCTTTGAGGGCAGTGGGCTTCCCTCTGACCCAGGGCAGGTCCAGAAATGCCATCCAAGAGCCCACTTGATGCTCTCTGTGGCTGAGCTGATACCCAAGGTGCATGATAGAGTCCTCTTTACTTTTTCCTCCACTTTTCTTGGGCAGAAGAAGTCTCTCCCTGTGGCCATCACAGCTGGTATTGCGCTGAATCTCAGCCAGCAAGTCTCAGAGTCTCATCTAAGGCCCGTGACATGCTTACCTAGGTATTGCTGCTGATTATTAAGGGCCCCAAAGCTCTTCAGTTAGCAGGTGATGAATCCTGCCAGGACTAGGTCCTTCACTTCAAGACAACAGGTTTTCTTCTGGCCCACTGTGTCCAGAAATGTCATCCGGGGGCTAGGGCCTAGAAAGGTGGCCTCACAACTCGGACCAGTGCTCTATCCTGCTACGGCTGAGCTGGTATCCAAAATGCAAGACAAAGCTCTTTCCACTCTTCTGTCTCCACTTCTCAAGCAAAAGGAAGAGGTCTCTTTTGGAGCTGTAAACTGTGCAACCTGGGGTTAGGGGAAGGGTGATGCCAGCACTCCCTTAGTCGCCTTGACTGGTGTCTCAGTGGATCACATGCCCCCTAGATCACTGGTTCTGGGCCCAGTTCAGCACTAGGACTCACCTAGGAGTTGCAGTCCCTGTGGCCTAGACTGCCTTTCAAGTTTATTTAAGGCCCACAGCACTTTAGCCCACAGTGGCGAGGCTTGTGGAAAGTCAAGTGCCAGCCACGGGGATTGGCAGCTTTTCTCTGGCTAGGGCTGGTTTAATGCTGTCCCTCCGTGGGCAGGCATCGGCTGAGTTTGGTCCAGTTTTGCTTCCTGCTATGTAACTAGGGCAGTGCTGAGTTCAGTGCCTCACAGTTGCTGTACTCCCCTCTCCCTAGTTCCTAGAATTGCTCTCTGCACCATGCCAGTGCTGCTGTGGGATGCTGGAGGGGTGGTGGTGATTCAAGATTGTTTTTCCTATGTCTTTAGTGCCTCTTTTAGTGATATGAAGTTAAGACCAGGTACTGTGAGTGCTTACCTGATTTTTGGTTCTTATGAAGGTAATTTTTTGTGTAGATAGTTGTTAAATTGGTGTCCTTATGGGGGAATGATCAGTGGAGCCTTCTATTCTGTCATCTTGCTGTGCTCCCTCTTCATTTTCTTCTTCAGTGACTGAATCTCAATGTGCCTCAGTTTCCTCACCTGTCTTGTATGTGGTAGTAATAATACATAGTTGTTGCAAGTTTAAATGAGAGGATAGTTAGCTCAGCCCCTTTCTGATGTATTAATAATACATGTGGAGCTCATAGAAGAATGTTTGGCATACAGTGCTTAATACATGATGGTGGTTGTTGTTATTTTCAGTTTCAATGCTTCCTCCTGCAGTGCCAGTCATCGGTAATATAGGCTTAACAAATATTGTTGAATGGGTGAATGTTTCCCCTCCAAAACTCTTCAATTTTTCATTGTTTTCCTTACATGCATATTATCATAAAAATTCAGTTTCACCTCATTTAATTCTGAAACAAACCAACCAACCAACCACCTATGGATTTAAATAGGTTTTACTGTCTGATACAAGGAAACAGACCAATTCTTTGAGATACATTTTTTTCTTGATACTAGATTTCAAAAGGAATTTATTATAAGATTATTTATGGGGCAGGAGGCTAGTAGAGCGAAGACAGCTCATTTTTCTAAAACCTACTTAACATGTTGAGATTAGAAAGAAATTTTTCCATTAAATACAGGAACTGTATCAAATTACATTGACAGTCCAGGGGGATTAGGACAGCTGGGAGGTGGAAAAGACAGAGCTTTGTGTGTTCCCCTATATCTAGAGATTCCAGTGGGATACTAAAGAGGAAGATCAGTGGTGTGTGCAAATGGGCAGGTATAATTCAGAAATTGCCATCTGAAATAACCTCTTACATCATAGGTTTATTTTTGTCTTTAGGGAGCAGTGTTGTCAGTAATTTACTATAATTGCAATAACCAGATCATTAAACCATGTCTGTAGAGAGCATGGAAAAATACAGCTACCCTTTAAGTGACAATGTATCAAAGAATACACTAAGATTATTTTAATCAAATAGTATTACTATTGTTCTTTTTCTTTTTTTTTTCTTTTTTTTTTTTCATTTTTTGAGTCTTGCTCTGTCATCCAGGCTGGAGTACAATGGCGTGATCTCAGCTACTGCAACCTCCACCTCCCTGAGTTCAAGCCATTCTCATGCCTCAGCCTCCCAAGTAACTGGGACTACAGGCATATGCCACCATGCCTGGGTTTTTTTTGTTTGTTTGCTTTGTGCTTTTTTTTTTTTTTGTATTTTTAGTAGAAACAGGATTTCACCATGTTGGCCAAGCTGGTCTTGAACTCTTGACCTAAAGTGACCAAGTTCCAACCACTCAGCCTCCCAAAGTGCTGGGTTTATAGGCGCAAGCCACAATGCCTGGCCTATTACTATTTTTAATACAGTTTCCTATAGATGAAGTGGGCATTTAAGTTACACACACATGCGTGCGTGTGTACGTGCGCGCGCGCACGCGCACACACACACACACACACACTTTGGCATCCCTTCAGAAAATGAGAGCCTACCAAGACATACTTAGTTGTTTTGTAGAGTTAAGTGAGCATGGTAGTGATGGGGGCTAGTATACTGATTTTATTTAGATTTTTCAGATGATTCTTCAACAAAAGCTATTAAAACATGAGTCATCTTTGGATCAGAAGAAAGTTTGTCATTGGTTAAAAAGCTGGTCTTAAACAAGGAGATAGCATAGTGGGCTCATGGGCAGTTCCCTCAGTGGAAATCAGTTAGCATGGTATTAAATGGTCCTAGGGGCAGGGCGCTGTGGCTCACGCCTGTAATCCCAGCACTTTGGGAGGCCGAGGCGGGCAGACCACTTGAGGTCAGGAGTTCGAGACCAGCCTGGCCAACATGGTGAAACCCCATCTCTACTAAAAATACAAAAATTAGCTAGGTGTGGTGGCACATGCCTGTAATCCCAGCTACTCCGGAGGCTGAGGAAGGAGAATTGCTTGAACCTGGGAGGTGGAGGTTGCAGTGAGTCAGTATCAGGCCACTGCACTCCAGCCTGAGTGACAGAGCAAGACTCCATCTCAAATAAAAATAAAAATAAAAATAAAAGGTCCTAGGATTTAATATATATTTATAAATGATATGTTAAAGTGACTTCATAATGTAATGTCCAGGTTTTTTGACAATTCCAAGTTGCAAAAGATAAAATTGATGGAAATGAATTTCAGGGAGATAGAAATACTTGCATGAACAGACAAAAGAGCCGTGGGTAATAGTTAATACAAAGGAATTAGTAAGGAAACAGAATCAGATTGTTTACAAAGTGGCCAATGTGATTTAGGAAAGGCTGAGAGTCCCTGTAGCCTATTGTTAGAGAGAGGCTTCAGCCTATGTAGTTCTTGTTACCATCAGTAAAAGTGTTGAAAAATACTGTCCTACTCATACCAAACATTGATTCAGGAGGTGGTATAAATACAAAAAAAAGAAAAAAAAAAAAAAGAAATTTAAGCAAAGCAGATACATGTTGGGATGATAAATCTATAATGAGTTATAAAAGGAAACAAGGCTTGCTTTAGGAGAAATGTTTTAAACCTGAGACAATGGAGAAAACATCTGGTCAACTGAACAGATGTGGAATTCCTTTCCTCACACCGCAAACACATAGAATATTAGATAAAATGTATCATTTTTCTGACTGGGCGTGGTGGTTCCATATTTGCTCTGCTTTCTCCATGTGAAAACCCTGAACTGAGAAAATAACTCAGAAGCTGGCCCCAATTCATAGAATTCTGTAGGGGCCTGGCAGGGGCAACTTCGAAAGCAATCCTATTGGGCTTTGGTTGTTTTGGTTTTTTTTTTGACAAAATACCATGGACCTCTCATGAGATAAACTCATCATCAGCAGAAATTGCGAAGTACTTAGCTATACACACTCCTTGAAGTCAACCAGTAGAAGCAACAAAATAAACTGAAAAACCAAATAGAGAAATCTTAAAGGAACTTTAAAAATCAATGTCTAAACTATTAAAAGATAAAAAAGGATCTCCCAAGGGAAAAAAAAAAAAAAAAAAGAATTTGAAATAAAACAATAGAAACGCTAGAAAAAAATCATTGAAATGGAAAAAGCTCCATTCCTGCTACTAATTATTGGAATACTGGAAAATTTTCTTCATCATTCTGTGTCTTGGTTTCCCTATCTGTAAAATAAAGTAAAAATGCTTCCATATAATGCTATATTGAAAGCATTAAATTGGTAGTTCAAAAAATATTAGTCTCCAATCCATCTCCCCATCACTATATAGGTACAGTAGTAGCCAGATATTCTGTCTCAATTTTAAACACTATGTTCTATCTTGTCATCAAACCATAGAACCAGGTTTGGAGTTCATAAGAATATAGTAAACATGAATATGAAGTTCTGAAGAAAGCAGGGGAAGGGGAGGGAAAATGTGCCCAAAGCTGCCTGTATTTCTGGAGCATATGTTTTAGTTACTTTGCCTTGGAAGGCCTAGGGCAGTAGGGTGCACAGGACCCAGTATAGAATTGGGCCATGGCCTTCCCAGCCACCTTGGTTCCATCCTGGCTTATTTCCCATGTAAGTGTATGGGAAATTTCCCTGTGGAGTTGGGCAGAAAAGGCCTTACCTGGTTGTCAGGTGCAAAGCTGTGGCTGAAATCTGAAGCCCCGTGAACTCAAGTGATCTAAGAGGATGCTGAAACACCCAGCTTAGTCTCCTCTGATCGCAGCACTGGAAGACCATGCATAGCAGTTGGGGAGTGAATCAACCCCCACAGTCTTTTATAAGTCCATTGTAAGTCCTGGTTTTTGCTTAGCAACGGGACACTTTGTCTCTTACACATGCGGGCACATTCTCTCTCATTTACTTCTCTCTTATTTGCTTCCCTTTTTTATCCTCTCCTGTTCTCCTTCTGCCTCTTTCTTTTGCCTCCTCCCCTTCCTCATCCAAGTCCCTCTTCTCTGTTCATTTTTTAGGCCTTCATCAACCCCTGTAGGCACGTTTCACCCTTGGGTGGCTCTTGGGCTAAAGACACTCCAGCGTGCTCCCGCAATGCTCTGCCACAGGGTTATCAATTCAAAAACAATCTTTAGTTTCCCTAGAAGGAATGAAGGCATTGCACCAGGTTAAATGCATACAAAATGCCCCAGTAACCATGGAGAAATGTGCATCAACCCCGACCTTACACCCAAGTCTTCGTAGATCTTGGCTCTGCTATATCCTGGTCTTATGATTAAAAAATGAGGCTGATGTTTCCTTGGGATGTATCTTTCAGATATAAGAGAGCAGAGACAGCAGCTTAACCAAGTGAATGAGCTTCTTATCTCTATCCTACAAGGGATGTGGTAGCAGTGAAGAGCACCCAGGATCATTGCTCCTTCTAAGAATGGTGGAAGGCATGGAGTTGAATGAGTAGGGTCAGCCGATAGATTACTCCATTAGGTTTCAGCAAATATACCAAGTTGTTTATCCATTGCCCTCAATACCCCTACGCATACCTGCAAGAGAGTGTCTTCATTTGCCATTGCAGAGCCAGAGAGATGCACAGTTGGACTGCCCTCAGACTAGAGGTACAGCACAATTCCTATGGCTTTGACTCCCCTTGGGGTTTATTTTATGTTTAGTGAGTAGCACCAATTTTAGAGAATCAGTTACCAATAATTTACTCATTTTAATTAGGTTTGTATTTTTTTATTTCCTTTTGGAAGTAACACATATTTTGGGTTGATGTGGGTAGGGAGGTACGAGGAGAGAAACAAGAAAATAGAGGAAAAAATATGACTTGCATCCCCAGGAATCAAACAACCATGTTGACATGTCATATGTTTATTTTCAAAATGTTTCCTTACATACTTGAAGGCTTTTAAAAAGTGATTATTTAATTTTATATCCTGCCCTTTCTTTTCAACGTTATAGCATATATTTTCTCATCATTACGAACCACTTTATAATTGTAAGTGCTTTTTAATGATTGTTTTTGAGATGGGGGTGTCACTCCCTTACTCAGCTTGGAGTGCAGTTGTGCAGTCTCTGCTCACTGCATCCTCTACTTCCCAGGCTCAAGCGATTCTGCCACCTCAGCCTCCTGAGTAGCTGGGACCACAGGTGTGTACCACCATGCCCAGCTAATTTTTTGAATTTTTTTTTTTTATAGAAGTGGGGTTTCGCCATGTTGCCCAGGTTGGTCTCAAATGCCCGAGTTTAGGTGATCCACCTGCCTAGGCCTCTCAAAGTGCTGGGGTTACAGGCTTGAACCACCATGCCTGGCCATAATGGTTTTTAATGAGTTTTTTCTTTGATGGATATAACATAATGTTATTTAGGAAACCTTTCCCTGTTTTTGAAAATGTGGGATGGTTCCACTTGCTGCTATTATAAATACTGCTACCTCAGGGCATAAAGATTAACAAGAATGCCTTGAGATTCTATTATGCGTCAGGCCTTGGGCTGGGTTCTGGGGGAATATGCATGGTTCCTGATGTCAAGAATTTACAAGTTAGTTTGGGGGATAATGACATAATCCTAAATTAATCCTAAGCACTTTCCTTTTGTCCTTTCAGATAAGATGAAAATAATCATAAATAATATTGAATTTTTTGTAAAAGAAAGCAGAACCAAGACAGGATGTATATATTGATTGCAATTGATATATAGCACATGTCTAGATTGACCAAGACAGAAAATGAATTGTTAATCATAGCAAATATTGGGGAGATTAAGTTCAAACAGCAACTGGTCTAATTTGAATTTTAGTTTTACCTGATAAATATCCAGTAACCAACACCAGACTGTACATTTCCCCCATGTAATTTAAATGCACTGATTAGAGTTGATTATTTTTCATAAATCCGAAAATGTATAAACATTCATTAGGAACATGTGCATTCAATTGCAACCAACATTGGTGGCTGATGAACTGAGTTGCAGTTCTAACTTTATTGGCCTGTTGAGATCTACTGCCCCCTTGTTTTTTTTTTTTATCATTACTTTGAAGTTCATGGAAAAGTATTCCAAAAGAGAATTATGAAGTTCATGAAACTACAGTATTTTTTGTTTGTTTGTTTTGAGATAGAGTCTTGCTCTGTTGCCCAGGCTGGAGTTAAAATAGTGCAATCTCGGCTCACTGCAACCTCTGCCTCCCTGGTTCAAGTGATTCTCCTGCCTCAGCCTCCCAAGTAGCTGGGATTACAGGCACCCATCACCACATCCAGCTAATTTTTGTATTTTTAGTAGAGATGGGGTTTCACCATGTTGGCCAGGCTTGTCCCAAACTCCTGACCTCAGGTGATCCACCCGCTTCAGCCTCCTGAAGTGCTAGGATTACAAGCATGAGCCACCGCACCTGGCCCCAGACTACAACAGATTTTAAAAAGAATATTATGATGGTGGGTGTGTGTGTGAGTGAAGGGGTGTTACTGCAGAGCAGGGTGGGGTAAACACAGGTAATAGACTAGGAAACAGCCTATCTGAAAGATGCTTTGAAACACCAGGATTTTGGTATATTAGAATGAAGTGTGCATGTGCCAGAGAACCATGTCCTTCCAAACTCAAGCATTTGAAGTAATAGACCAGTGGGGACTTCTCCAGAGTCTGGGCAGGATGATTCTAGTGCTGCCTCTGTGCTGTAAGCAGGGATACATCTCACCACTTGTTTTCTTCTTTCAGATTGATGACCCCAACAGCAACCTTGAGGAGGCGATTAATGAGGCAGAGGCCATCACCTCTGTGAACAGCCTGGGAAGCAAGCAAGCCTTGAATACAGATTACCTTGATTCTGATTACCAAAGAGGACAGCTATACCCGTTCTCCCTTAGCAGTGATCTCCAGGTGGCCACATTTACTCTCACAAATTCAGCCCCAATGACTCAGTCCTTCCAGGAACGGTGGTATGTGAATCTCCACAGCCTAATGGACCGGGCTTTGACCCCACAGTGTGGCAGTGGGGAAGACCTATATATCCTCACAGGCACAGTGCCCTCAGACTACAGAGTTAAAGACAAAGTGGCAGTCCCTGAGTTTGTTTGGCTGGCGGCCTGTTGTGCTGTCCCTGGAGGTGGCTGGGCCATGGGCTTTGTCAAGCACACCAGGGACAGTGACATCATAGAAGATGTGATGGTAAAAGATCTTCAGAAACTGCTTCCATTTAACCCTCAGCTGTTTCAGAACAACTGTGGTGAGACTGAGCAAGACACAGAGAAAATGAAAAAAATCCTGGAAGTGGTTAACCAAGTCCAGGATGAAGAACGAATGGTGCAATCTCAAAAGACTTCTAGTCCCCCCTCTAGTACCAGGAGCAAGAGGTCTGCTCCGTTGCCTCCAGAGGCATCTGAGGGAAGTAGTAGCTTTTTGGGAAAACTCATGGGCTTCATTGCTACCCCATTCATCAAGCTTTTTCAATTAATTTATTACCTTGTGGTAGCAATCCTGAAGAACATTGTCTATCTCCTGTGGTGTGTTACCAAGCAGGTGATTAATGGCATAGAAAGTTGTCTTTACCGCCTGGGGTCAGCCACCATCTCATACTTCGTGGCCATTGGGGAAGAGTTGGTGAGCATTCCCTGGAAGGTGCTGAAGGTTGTGGCCAAAGTCATCAGGGCTATTCTCCGGATCCTTTGTTGTCTGCTGAAGGCCGTTTGCCGAGTTCTGAGCATCCCTGTCCGTGTCCTTGTGGATGTGGCCACTTTCCCTGTGTATACCATGGGCGCTATTCCAATTGTATGCAAGGACATTGCACTGGGCCTTGGTGGCACTGTCTCACTGCTCTTTGACACTGCTTTTGGTACCCTGGGTGGCCTATTTCAGGTTGTTTTTAGTGTCTGCAAGCGGATTGGCTACAAGGTTACTTTTGACAATTCTGGGGAGTTATAAACTCAAAAAACTAATAGTATCCAGTCACAGTGAATTTGAAAGCTGGAATATTTTGTCTTTACAATGGGTTTCTGTTCACTGTCAGTTATCATTATATTTTGGCCTTTGGTGGGGATGTCTGCTTGTTTTTGCAAAAGAAGATGGCAGAATTTAGACTTGACAGAGGAGAAATGCTCAGGGTGAGATTAGGTGTAGTAATCTGCTGTTTACCTCCAGTTATGTGTGCAAACTCCCAAGCCACTAATAACTTCAGTTATGCACTCTGACATAGATGACCACCTGAAACGCACTGGTATTTATTTCTGATGATTAAAAATTACAGGAGAGGGAAGAATTAGAAAAAGAACAACTTTAAACCAAAGGTGTCTGAGAAAAGGACAAAGGGAGCTTGTTCTTCCCATTGCTTTTTGTGATTTAAGGCAAAACAGATAAAAAAAAAATTCTGCAGCCAATTTCTCAGCATTTGCTTATCTTTCTCCCCAATTTAACTGACCTTGGTGGAATGCAGATAATGCCTCTCTGTTGAAATGACCTTGTGGGGATGTAGAATTTTCTGTATCTCTTAGCTTTTCTTGGCTCTCAAGGATATGTACAGTTTTCATTTTCTCCAAAGTTGAATTTTGCTACATTTTTCTTTTAGGTGATTATAAGCACTTTTTAAAAAATCATTTTTAGGTAATGGTAAGCATTTTATGCCAAATGTGGCGTAACAGAGTTTGAATTGAAGGGCAAAGGGTTTTTTTTTTTTTTTTTTTTTTTTTTGCACCTTGAATAGTATAATACAGTCCTCTCAGGTGAAAAGAAGAGAAGGTGGACAGCCCTGCTCTTAGTAGGTGCTGCAGATCCAAGGACATCTTTTGCCCAGCTTGGATTAACTTGACGTGTCTCCCTGCCTGACAAGGTTGAACTGAAAGATCCATATGTTAAGCTAACATGAAAATTCATATTCTGCAACATACTAGATTTTTCTAATGCATTGAGTAAGTAAGTACCTAGTACAGTAAAAATACTCTGACTTATGTCCCTAAATGGTTGTTTTGGTACAACTATATAGAAAAGAGCCACAAAATAAAGATAAAAATTATTCTGGCCATCTCTGAAAAAAATATATAAAATATTTAAGAATAATTATATCTTAGGAAATTATTTTTATAGTGTGTTTGAGGCTACAAACATAACTCCCCCATTAATACAAGTGAAATGTGAGAGCTCATTCTCAAAATTTTTTTGATCAAGCACTTGTCATTTTAAATCTTGCACTAAAAAATGTAACAAGAGGGACCAAACTTTGCTTCCCACAATCGGGGTGGAATCATCTGGATTTTTCTGAATGTTTTAAAGAATTGCTGAGAGGTAGGAAACAGCCAAGTATGAAATACTGATCTTAGAGCTACAGCCCAGGATCAATCAGAAAGTTATATGCAAAAGTTCGGGGTCCCAACAAGGAGAGAACATGTCAGCCATTTGCATGGGGTCGATGAATGAGAAACATGAGCTTAGCAAGAGTTACATTTTGCAGAAAAATAGCAGAGTCACACCCAGAGTAGAACAGCAGCCAGCAAGCTGCCATCCTGATCGATTTGTGGTGCAAGGTTAGGGAGCATGGGCACCACATGAGTCCATGCTAGGGAGATATGCACCAGCCTTATCTAAGAAACTTAAAGCAGTATTTTACCAACACTTGTCTTAGGGAGCATAAAGTTTGGATGTCCCTTTATTTCAGCAGTATGAAGGTAAAGGGTGAGGGTTTGACTTGATACTGATTGGTCAAGAATCCTGCTGGATAAAGAAAAGGAATTTTAGAAGTGACCAGAGGGACAGTCCAGCCAAACTATTATTTGATAAGGAACCTGAGGCCCCTTAGTTTCATGGCTAACTGAGAGCAGATTAGGAGCCAACATTGTTTGCACATGTCCCATCACACCTGGGGTGTCAGACATGGGAAGTTCGTGCTTTTATTCAGCTGCCTCCCTGGACCATGGCAAGATTTCCTCATCCATCAAACAGACTCCAGGCCCTGACTAATCAGTTGGATTTGGCTTGTGTGATGAAAACAATTAGCCGTCCACGTACAACATTATGCTTACTGCATCCCAGGGAAACTTAATTCCCTCCTAGCACATATTTGCATACTGAAAGGCCCGAAAAGGGCATCCGTGGCAGCTTGAGCCCCTTAGCACCATGTAAGGAGCACAGCATCCAAACGGCTTCTTGAGAACCATTTGGGAATGTCTTCTTTTTCACATCAAATTGTTTAGTGTCTGTTTATTCTTGCATGACCTGTTTTGAAATCTAAAAAGGGACAATAAAGCAAAAAGTATCAGTAAGATTAGGTGGCTGAGACCCACTGCCCTGAGCTACTAGTGTGGCTGTGCCCATGGGTCTCTGGAACCATCTGCATTGGACCTGAAGCCACAGCAGGTGGCTGGACTGCTGCCCTGTTCCTAATGAGCTACGCTGGGCTTTCAGGTAGGGGCTGGGGTTGATGAACCCCAGCTCTGGCTTAAAGATCTTGCTGTGGCTCTGTTATGTTCTGAGGCCTTGGGATCAGCCTCTTCCTCATTATGGAGCTGATTTTCTAGTCTGTGGATCAGCTATGCCTTTGGACACTTCTCTTTTTCATTGTGCCTTTTGAATGTTGGCTTCTCACTCAGCATCAACCATTTCCATGTAAATGCAGACTAGGGAGTTGGGAGAAGGAACCAAAGTGCAGCACCCTGCATTTATTCAGTCATTTGTTCATCTGTCAAACACGTATTTGGACATCAAGGTTGCAGAGATCAACAATGCATGGATTCCATCTTTGAGGATTTCAAAGCGTAGTGGAGAGAACACATAATACAGTTGTACTTGTAACAAGTAAGTGCTGCAGTAAAGGTACTAATAGCATGTTCCTTGGAACAGAGGAAGAGAAACCACAAAACCATGGAAATTAGGGAAGCCTTTACAGAGGGTGTGACAAAACTCAATTTGACATTTTCAAGCTATGTACAATGCTGTGCACCTTGCAGATGCTCAATAAAGTAATTATTGACAACTCTTTAGCAGTTCTGTAAAATATCTAAAAGGGGAGAATCCTAATGGTTGAAATGAGGCTTGGGGACTGTGAATTTTTGCCATTTTCTTCTTGATCCACATTAATTCAAGCAGCTTCCAGTCATATCTGACTTTTGTTCATTTCTTTAAATGTTTGTATCATACATGAGAAAACAGAGAGAAGTCTAGATCAGTGAAACAGGCCTTAGAACTATTTTTCAATGTTATTGCTCTGCAAAGTATTTGCGACAATAAGTGTTTTTGGTATCTTTCATAATTAAGCACCAAAGACTTACTGCTTCACTGAATCTGAATCGCAGAGAAAATTATAGAACCACTTTTATTTGCTTGTTTATTCATTTGGAAACTCCCACAGTGAGAGAAATTACAAGCAGTCTCTGATGGGGGCTGGTCCTCTCTGTGGCCTTTAGTAGGGTGATCCTCTGGGGTGGAGGTGGCAGTAATTCTTGGCTGCCTTCCCAGGGTGGGCAGCATCTTGCCCAAGCTCACCACAAAATATGTGTTTTTTCAAATGTTACACTACCAGCAATGTAGTGTGGACTGCTTGCCTTTCATTAATGGGTTCTCAGTCTTCCCATTGTCTCTCTCTGTAGGTATTTTCCCCCAGGTCATGGATTGATGTCTAACAACACTACCCTCCAAGTCAATTTTTAAGCTTAAATTTCAACAAAGAAAGTGCTCATAACCACTTGTCATCCTCAATTATCCACGGTGAGGAGGTGGATGTAAGATGACTTCCGGAGGTCAGTACTTCCTTGTGGCTAAGAGCCCACACTGCAGAGTCAAAATGATGTAGGCACAAATCCTGGCTTCCCCACTTATTGTGTGATCTTCGGCAAGTTACTCACCTCGGCTTTCTCATCTATACAATTATGAGTACCTACCTCAGAGGGTTGCTATGAGCATTAAATGAGTTAATGAACATAAAGCATTCATCACTTACCATGCTTGGCACATGGTAAGTGCTCAGCAAATGTTAAATTGTTGTTGCCAGATCTGTGGTGGGCAATGATATTTACACTACTTGGACAAAATTGGTTTGATGGTGCCTTAGAGGTCAGGATGTCTCTAGAACAATGCTGTAAGAACCAGGATCAAAGTATGGTCTGGGAGTCAAAGTCATGAATGAAAATGAAACAAGCCAGAACCTCATCAGTGGTGTCTATGAATCTGAAGGTACAGGTGAGGGTTGGACCTGGAGTCTCAAAAGAGGAGGGTCAGAAAACTGAAACTCAGCATGTGTCCAGCACTATTTATTCAATTTTATTTCATAATCAAGCCTCCAAAATCCAAACGCATTGTCAGCATCTGCTTTGAAGGTAAGCACTGCAGGTAGGATGAGGCAACCCAAAGATGGTATTGAGAAAGAGGCAGAGCCTCTTGGACGCTGTGCCTAGTGAGTGTGGGTTGGTGGGGGAAAGGCAGGTGATCATTCTGGTACAGGGCCTTGGGGTTAACTAGTTTTAGTTGCTCTATGACGCTTTTGGGGAAGTCTTCAAACCTTTGTGAGATTTAATTCCTTATCTGTAAAATGTGGGTAATAAAAATATCACCCCATAGGGCTTTTGTAAAGATCAAGTGAAATCAGCTTTGTAAACTATCAACTATCATAAAAATATAAAGATTCATAATTATAAGTTTCCAAGGTTGGTCCTATTTCTTTAAAAATTGGTGCATACTTCCATTTTTTAAAAGGTGAGTCGATGTGAATAAAAATTAAAGTGGTTATTCAGAAAGCATAAATGGCTTAGTCAGAAATTGAGTTTGACAATAAATGTTGAACATTATGCCTTGGGAACTTAAGATCCTCAGAATGCTGCCTCATCCAACTTTAAGTCCTACTTTCTTAACACCCAGTTAATCCCATTTTCAGTAGATTCCTCCACACACCTCATGTCCATTTGCTTTCCTCCTGTCTGGGTCGGCTGAATCATTGAAATGAGTAATAGGCACTGAAACGAAAGACACCGTATGAGTCTTGTAAAACCTGAAAAGAAACAAGTGTGAGACAGTGAACAGTCCTGGTGAATCTCTGAGAACTGGCAGAAGCTGCCTAGACCGCCCCTGGCAGCCTGCACACTGAAGGCCAGCCCAGGCCTGCCACTGACATCTGTCCCTGAGAACATCAGACAGCAGCTTCTGGGCTTTAGTTTATTTAGGCTGTACCAAGTGTGTGTTTCTCCAGCATACGTGCTGAGTTGGCATATCCAGATGTGTTGTGTTTACTGCATTTAGAAGGAAACTTGCAGGGAGATAGAAGTCTCAGAAGTGAGGAAGAGGCAGACTTGTGTAAAGGGGAGAGTGCACCCGGAAAACAGGAGCCCTGCGTTTCCCTCCTCTGAGTTACTGTACATTTTCTGGATGTCATCATTGGTATATTTGCAAAACAAGAAGAGAGGGACCATCTCTAGGGTCTTCTCAAATGTCAGGCAACAAATCCTTGCTTTTCAACAAGTACTTTCATATATTTGGGTCACAGAGATTCTGATTGAGTTCTATCAACTTATCTCTCCTATATCTGAGAGTTACCAAAAGTCAGAGAAATTCCCTGTGACATTATCAGGAAGGACAGCGACTGATTGGTCCTGAAAACATCATTATTTTTATTATTATCATCATCAGCATTTCTTCTCCCCAGGCTTAGAGAATTAATTAGCAGGGTTGCCTTTAGGTGGTGGCCAGCCTAAGAGTAAGAAATATTGGTAATGTTCCTGGCTTCTATTTAACTCCCTCAGTAGCCTGAAGTGTTGCCAGAAGTTTCACCACTTATCACTCTTCCTGTAGGCTAGGAAAACACAAATAATCTGAAAGAAGTTAACATTGCGTCAATGCTAGCAACTTAGGGTAAATGATTTTATGAAATCCTTCCTACTAGCTGGGAACAGTTCTACACGCAAGTCATTGTTTTGATTGGTAAGAGGTGTGGTGGGAACACCATACTGAGAGTCAGGAGGTGCCTGTCTTAGACCAGCATCCTGTGGAACTGGAGCCTTACCCCAAGTGAGCCCTTTATTGTAAGGGCCGGAGACAAAGTGAAGGACCCTGTAAGATCTTAGAAATAAGGCCACAGAATTTCTCTCTAAATGCCTAATATTAGATCAGTCCATAATGGATCAAAGTAGAAATGTACACCTGAAAGAAACAACAAGGGTGTTGGGCCTATTGCACTCATAACCAGTGGTGTGCTGGTAAATGTTGAACCACCAGCTTTCTGTGTTTGCGGGGAGAGCATCCTGATTTGTAATGTTTGCCAGTTTCTGTAGTGTCAATATTTCCATCATGGCTGATGTCAAGCTGCCAATGTGACATCACTGAAAGCAGCATTGGGAAGGTAGGTACACAGCTTGTGCTCCTGAGCTGATGCAAGTCACTGGGAATGTCATCATTGGTACCACCCATACCACTACTTCATTATCCAATTGAGTGCATAAGATACACAGAAGGAATATTTCCAGCAGAAAAGGAGTTGAACAGCTATAGTATGGCAGAGGAAGGAAAATCACTGAGACTGCCCTTTTGAGTACTATCCAGGAGAGAGGAAGGCTTGACAATCTGAACTTTACATATTTTGAAATCCAAAGGCTACCTCCCTAACCCTGTAAAATAAATTTATAAGGTTATTTTAGCTCAGTGCCATTAAACAATAACTTACCTAATGCCTCATTTTCCATCCTGTTCCAGTCAAACAAGCTTCTGCTCATGGCCTGGCTTTCTTTCTTCTTTTTTATTATTATGCTTTAAGTTCTTGGGTACATGTGCACAACGTGCAGGTTTGATACATAGGTATACATATGTCAGGTTGGTTTGCTGCACCCATCAACGCGTCATTTACTTTAGGTATTTCTCCCAATGCTATCCCTCCCCCAGCCCCCCACTCCCCCAACAGGCCCCAGGGTGTGATGTTCCCTGCCCTATATCCAAGTGTTCTCATTGTTCAATTCCCACCTATGAGTGAGAACATGTGGTGTTTGGTTTTTTGTCCTTGTGATAGTTTGCTGAGAATGATGGTTTCCAGCTTCATCCATGTCCCTGCAAAGGACATGAACTCATCCTTTTTTATGACTGCATAGTATTCCGTGGTGCCACATTTTCTTAATCCAGTCTGTCATTGATGGACATTTGGGTTGGTTCCAAGTCTTTGCTGTTGTGACTAGCGCTCATGACCTGGCTTTCTATGTTAGTTTGCCTCTATGGACCAAGTACACTGAACATACGGATTTCAAACTCTCTTGACAATGCTATACTAAAGCAACTTGAACAAGTGGTTTTTGATTATGTTTTGGCTTCCTGTGTAGCTTAAGAACATAATGTACGTAAGATGATAATGGGAGTGCTGCAGTCTATATATTAGCTCTATTTTTAATGTAAATTAATAAAATGCCATTGTAGTGTTGTCCTTAATCTCTTGTGTGTCCTAGCGTGAATCCTTTTCTTAGAGCCTTATTGCTTCCAGAAGCTCAGCAGAGCCCACATCTGAGCTTTCAGATCTGGAAAATATTTCAGGTTGTGGTATTCAAATCAGCAGAGAGAATTCTGCACAGCCTTGGTTAGCTTTCCCTGAAATACCATGTTTCCATCTCCTGTCTTGGACTCACCTCTAAGCTCTGCAACCTCTATCTGTGAATCAGATGTCACAGGATGTGTTGAAAATCAATGCAAACTCATCCTCTGCCATTGGATGGCAGAATGCATTAGTTAGGATACCTTTGCTTGCATGCAATAGAAACCCCTCTCAAACTAGCCTTGTCCCAAATTTACTGGATCATGTAACAAGAATTTAGAAGGGGCCTCTTGAATCAGGTACTCACATAATGACAGAACTCTATCCGTCATCAACAACTCTGTGTTGTCTTCATTCTCACCTAGAATGAATGACATTTCTTCATACACTGTGAAGCACAGGGAGCTCTGAATATTCACCCTGATGGTCTTGTATCTGGAGAAGGAAAGCTCCTGTGTTCTGGCTAGGAGAATCCCCAGGAAGGTTCTTTTTCCTAGCAGGGTACATGCAATCATTGGGTCAATCACTGTGGCTGGGTGGGTGCAGTAAGATGATTGACCCAGACTGGGTTATGGATCCCTATGATGGTGTTGCTAGTTCTCATCAGAAGGACAGAGGAGAAGATGCAAGATAGACATCCACAATAGTCCCTCATAGACTGACTTACAGCTTTATTTAAGACATATAATGATACCTTTAAATTTATTAGGTGGCTTTTAACTTGCAAAGCTCTTTCATGTTTCAGTGGACCGCATCAGAACCACAGATGTGCTTGGTTTCTCTTAAGAACAGAAGCTATGGCCAGCATTTCCTCAAGGCCATAACAAGCTAGAGCTGAGTAGACAGGGCAAGCACCCTAGAGTTTGTCACAGTCTCCATCGTGTCTCTATTGCCTCTCTGATCTGACCCACTTTGCTCCTTTAACTTACTTACCTGGCTCCTGTAGCCTTTTGGGTTTGCTGATCCCCAATGTGATCTCACGTCATTCACATCTATTCTGTGAACACTAATTATACCCATTTTATTTTAAACCAAGATTCAGAGATTCAACTGACTTTCCTAAGGTCACACAATTAGAAGGTGAGACCCAGAATCTAGATTTTAGAGATGAGGCTGTTCAGTCACCCGCACACGGTTGTAACAGTTATGCACAAGTTTCATATCTGCTATGTGAAGGGAGCCCTCTAGGGTTGTGTAGTCAACTCTATATGTGGAAGCCCTGAGGCTATTTTCCCTTCCATTTCACTATAGTCATAATACTGTCACAAAGTTAGTTGAAATAATGCACTTCCTTCAAAATTTATTGTAGAACAAGTGCTTGTGACTAAGTGAAATGATAAATGATCAGATTGGAACAAATAATTCAGTTAATTATATCACTAAGTCTTACCAGAGACAATAGTAAAACTTGTCTGACTTATGCAAATAATACAGTTAGGTCTGCAGGAGAACTCGCTCTGTAATGTCCACAACTATTTTAGGAGTGATTTTATTGTCTTGAAATTTTTCTTGCTATACAAATAACCTTAATCTCCCAGTTTCCATGTGATTAAAATGAGAGGTTTGCATTCAGTTTTCTAATGAGACAATGATGCTTAATCCTGATTGCATGTTAGAATCACCAGGGAGGTTTTATTGATTTTTAAACTAATGTTGGGGTCCCATCCCTAATGGTTTTAATATAAGCTTCAACAAAGAAGATATACAAATAGCAAAAAGTATACGAAAAGGTGCTGAACCTCGTTAGTCATTACAGAAATGCAATTTAAAATCACATTGAGACCAACTGTACTCACTATGTAGTATAAGGTAGACCATGCAAGAATGGCAAGGATGTGCAGCAACCGGAGCTCTCATTTAATGTTGGTGGAAATGTAAAGTGGCACAACCACTTTGGAAAGCTGTTTAGAAGTGTCTTAAAATGATAAACTTATGTCCACCATATGATTCAGGCTTTCCACTCCTAGGTATTGATCCAAGAGAAAAGAAAACATACATCAATACAAAGACATACCATGCAATGTGCATGTTCAGAGCAACTTTATTTGTAACAGTCCACAACCAGAAAAAAAAATGTCCAGCAACAGTTGAATAAAGTATGGTATACAATGAATGCTATTTATCAATAAAAAGGAACTGACATATATAATCACATGGGTAAATCTCAAAAAAATTATGCCGAGTTAAAGAAGCCAGACAAAAGAAAGACAACATACAATATGATTCCATTTGTAAAAAGTTCTAGAAATGTAAATTAATCTATAGTGACACAAAGCAGATCAATGTTTTCTTGGTGATGGGATGGGGAAGTAGGGAAAGATTACAAAGGGCATGAGGAAACTTTATGAGATATTGTATATGTTCATTATCTTGATTATAGTGAAGAGTCAGGATATATATTATGTCACTGTGCATCCAATTGATTGTTAAATATGTGCAGTTTACTGTATATCAATTATACCTCAGTACAATTGTAAACAACAATATTGATGCCTAGATCTCAGTCACAGAGATTCTGATTTAATTGGTTTAGGTGGGGCCTTGGCATCTGTAAGTATTAAAAACATCACCTATGATTCTATTGTACAGCCAGGGTTGGTTCTGTGATTTTAGACCATTATAACTGCCCTGGGCCAGGTAGTTTGGGAGAAACCTCCCCCACTTTTTAACTAGAGCAAAAGGGGATCACCCACAAGAGCTGCTGCTCATGCATGCAAAGTGCTCCAGTCAGTCACCTCAGTGCTCAAAGCTCAGACCTGGCCTCTAGAAGATGGAGCTACTTGGCCTTTCACAGAGCAAAAGCCCCCTCCATCCCTGCCATCTATCCGTCTACTCCAGCTGGCCTAATGCCCTTTCGAGATCTCCTTTTCCCTTCAAAGCTGCCTCTGGTGAGCATGTCAATGATATGTAAACTATATAAAGATGTCAGTGTGTATGTGTAGAAATAGTGTGACTTGCTCCAGCCAGACATCTCCTAGTAACACCTGTCAGTATAATCTTGGGCAAGATAAGACACTGACATCAGCAGCTTAAAGGCAGCAAACTGCAGATCCAAAATCCTGAAAAATGGAGGAGAAATGCTCCCCACTCTGGTGGTCCCAGTGATGGCAGCAAAACTTGACCAATAGGGGGCTGCTCCTTTTGGCCAATGGTCTTTCTACTCCACCCAGAGACACAGCGAGAAAGATCTTGTTTTAAATTCTACTCCACTTCTTAGTACTTTAAGCCAATCTCTTCAGCTTGTTTTCCCTTTATTTCCTCACTTCTAAAGTGGAGATAACATGATCTTCCTTGTTTACCATAACAAGGTTATTGTGGGGGTCAAATAAGAAAATGGATGTGATCATGCCCTATAAACACAAAGGCATTATTATGTACCATGATTATCCTAGTGTTTTATAGAAGGGAGCAGTAAAGGCGTAGACTTACTTGGTGGGAAACTGGATGAGCCTCCTGGAGTCTGAGTGGGTGTGAGGAATGACATCATTGCAGTCTCCAGAAACTGGATTTGCTGTTTCCACGGCTTGAGTAATATCATAATCATAATGATAATGATAAGAATATCTACAATGAATTGTACACTTAGGTGTAGACACTGTACTAAATTGTACATCTATTTTATTCTGAGCTTACAGAGGAGGGCACTGAGGCTTAGAGAGGTTAACTACCTTGTCCAAAGTCACACAGCCAGTAACTGGATTTGGGTCTTGACATACCAAAGTCCTGCTCCAGAGCCCACAGCGATAACCAAATGAGCCTTCTCCTACAAGGGAATGACTCTCTCAGCTCAGTATTTTAATAAATGACTTAGGTGTTTTCTGCAGGTATTCTCAATCTCAAAGCAGACAAAGCTCTGCTAGGAGACAGGTGCTTTGTTCTAGAATTTTCTGTGCTATCTGAATATGACAGAGGGTGTTTATGATTGAGTTTTCAATGCAAATATTTTTCCTTTGCTTCTAAAAACAAACCTAGTGAAATAAGAGTAGGGTTATCAGCTAGGTTGCAGAACCTAGGATGATCTGCCTTCTAGAGTTTATGGTTAATATTCATTTGTTGAACCTTCATGCCCACCAGACTGTATATTAGGCACAAAGAGTAGACCAAAAGCATAGTCATGTACCCGCTATTACAGTGCTTGTACCAACTGCCTATATACTGTGGCTGGGGAAGTCGGGAGAAGACTGATAAGCAAATAATATGATAGACAAAGAACTAATGTCCTTAATATATACATAGAGCTCACAGAAATGCCTAAGAAGAAAACTGTCACCATTGTGTTTTTGTTATATAAAGTCACAGTTTATCTTTTTGAAGAGAACGAGTTTATAGAAAGGCAGATTAAGAATGTAATCTTTCCCATATGACATATTTTCTTTATGTGTATTTTTTATCGCCAGAAAAATAATTTCATGGGCAAAGGGTTTCCAAATATGAGTTCTCATTTTGAGAAGGGAAAATGCAAAGTTGTTACCAAAAAACTTATCTTTAGGAAAGAATTCAGATTTACAAATGCATTCAGCCACTCTGACTAGAGGTGAGGTTGTAGAATGCGGGTGTCTATCTGTTGCAATCCCTGGCCTGCAATACCATTATTGCAGATAGATGCTCAACTCCTGGCTTCCCTGAGTAATTTCAGCCCCCATTAGAGAGGTTTGATTTCAAAGGACTGTGGAGAGTCTCTTTCAGGAAAACAGAGATCGAGCAATGCTGATCACAAGCTGCTGGAGCTGGATCCCCTCTAGGGGGCATGCCCAGGGAGTCTCACAGCCCTGCCAGTTTGACAGCAAAATGGTACAGACAGGAAAACTGCACTCTCTCTTGCTCAGGCTGATCCTGGTTAATGTCCAATGTTCCTTGGAGAAGGATCAAGGACTCTGGGTCTACTGGCAGCCTGAACTGCCTCCTGCAGCTCCCTTTGCTCCCGTCATCCTCGAAGTCTGTTTAACCAACTTCCCAGAAGCCATCCATTGATCTTCCAGTACGTTGGTCAGCAGGGATGAGATTGAGTCAGATGAGGAACCCATCCTTGAGGAACTCGTGATCAAGTTGTCCCTCTGATCAGTTTTTCAAGTGTCATTGTATTCTAGCTTGTTTACTTCTACATTCCCAGAACAATGTGGCCCTGGAGAATGATTCATTTAGGACCAGCTACTGCATTGTGTGGTGAGAAGGGAGAGGATATAGGAAAAGTGCTTCTGTAATAGCTGCTCTGATGCCAGTGGTGGTGTTGGCAGTCACCACCCTCCTTCCTAACTCTACTGGCAGGTTGTGGAGGCAGGGTGTGATGTCCAGCTGCAGATTTCTGATACTGTCAAGAGTGCTCACATCCCACAGCCCCTTGAGCTATATTACTCCTTGGAGAAGAGTTTCACACGGCTCCACTCAGAGCTCCAACTCCAAGCTGTGGGTTGGATAAAGAAGACAGGGGAGGTGATCTAATCACCAACACACATCTCTCTTCAGTACATTTATAGAAGACTCACAAAGTTACTCACTTTGAGAAATTAGATACTGTATGGATGTTGTCTCCAAATGCTAACATTATGTAAGGACATGACATTGCCTTCTTCACAAGGAAGAGGAAAAGCAATTTTCCTTGTTTGGCTTAGGTTGATCATATGAGAAGAGCACAGAAAAAATCAACTATTAAATAGTGGGAAACTACATCCATCACCACTGAGGGAGATGGTGTTTTGAATACAATGAAAATGTAACTAATCAGTGAAGAAGCTCTCAGGTTCTGTCTAGATTTTGTTTTAGCAGGCCTTACCCCTGAAAACTATTTTATCTTTAACCTTAAACTGAGCAATGAAGCAAACTTTTGTCTATCCATGCAAATTCTCCTGCTCCCAGTACCTTGTGAGTTGTACATGATGCTCCTCAGCAGGTTAGGCTGAGAATAAAGGGCCCAATTCAGATGACTCCTCTGCTCTGGTGAGTCACCTCCTCTGTTTCTTAAAAGGAGAAATCCAGAGCTTTCTCTGATGTGACGCCAAACTTAGTTTATTTTTTAAAATTGAAACTCTAACCCTTATATTTGTGTGAAACCCATGGTTTGTGAAATATTTTTAAAAATAATTTTAAGAAGCCATAAAACATGGCTGTATGTGGGTAACTATGACAGGTCATAACTGTAGCAGCTGCCAACTACTTGGCTGTAACGGACTCGAACTCTTCAGCGTTTGTTTGTTTGTTTGTTAACTGATTTTACTTGCCTATTAAACCCTTAGCCTATTAAACACTTAGAGTTGCTCATGAAGCTTGAGAAAGCAGCTTACACTGCTAATTTTCCCTGATGTAGTTGTTTGAAATAAGCTTGAATTAAAGGAATCTCCGGCATTTTTCTGAACCCACACAAAATGAGATGCATTTGTTTGGTGGCTGTTTTCTTCTCTCTCTCTCTGTTTTGTTTTGTTTTATTTTGCTGGCTCTAGGAGCTGGGGCCTCAATGATGAACAAGATCCAGGCATTGGCCTCAAAGAGCCCACAGGCTGGTGTTCAAGAGCCAGGTAAACCCTTCCTTCCTTGACAAGGGTCAGCTTTGAACAGAGATGGTAAGTGGATGTGTAAACTGCCAACTTTGGGATATGGAGCAAGAAGGCAAAGAGCTGGAGAACTGCCACTCAGAATACAAGTTGATGCACAGAAAACGTATCAGCAGGATCCAGAGCACCAGGAAGCTGAATCAGCAGAGCTGATTAACAGTGAGAATTAACAGTGAGATGACTCACCCCATTCCATGCAGGGGAAATGCATCCCTCTTCTTCGTATCCTTTCTCCCTGCACATATGACACTGGGCAGAAGCTGTCCATGTGTTTGCCTCTGGCACAGGGCTGTGTCTTAGTTCTTTCTATCCCACCTCCTGACATTACCATCTACCACACTTTCTGGTGCAGAGCGGAGCTTAATAAATAATTGTTGTATTAAACAAGCATTCAAGAAAAAACGTCCTCACAAAGTGGGAGGTTGAACTAGAATAGCTCCCAAATTCTGTTCTACTTGGAGATTCTATGATTATATAGAGAGCCTGACATGGGATAGGTGCCCACTAAATATTGATTCAGATCATGCCTGCTTAATTTTGCAGTTATTTGTGCCCATGTTTTATCTCCCCATATAATCAGCTTACTTTTTCTGCAACTGTATTAATCATTTACCAAGCACTTTAGTAATCACTTAGCATGCATTGTCTTACTTGATTTTCACATAACCCTAGGAGCTAGTGATTTAGTTTCTATTGCTGCATGACATCCACTCCATAACTTAATGGCTTAAAACAACCATTTATTATTATCTGTCTTCGTTTGTATACTAACTGGGCTCAGTATATTCCCATTCTTTTTGGGGTCCCGGATGTGGGCTAGTGCTGCAGTTGTCAGAAGGCCCAAAGGTGCTGGATGTCAGGAGGGCTCACTCGGCTGTCAGTTGATGCTTGCTGTTGGCTGGGACTGTTAGCCAGAGCACCTACACGTGGCTTTTCCAAGTGCTCAGGCTTCTCACAGTATGGTGGCTGGGTTTGAAGAGGGAGCATCCCAAAAGACCCACACAGAATGACTTAGCTTGTATGACCTAGCCTTGGAAGTCCCAGACCGTCACTTTTGCCACATTCCAATGCTCAAGTAAGTCCCTGAGGCCAGCCCAGATGCAAAGGAAGGGGAATTAGATTTCATCTGTTGATGGAGGAATGGCAAGGTCATTTCTGAAGAGCAGCTGAGATGGAAAGTATTTTGTAGGCATTTATGGAAAATGCCATCTGCCACAGTAGTTACTATTAATATCTCTTTCTACACATGAGGAAATTTCACAATGACTTAGCTAAGTTATATGATTAACCTACTTGTTCAAGATCAACCAGATCCAGATGCCTTCTAATTTGGTAACCATTATACTTCACTTAGGATAGTGTTCTAAAATTTTAATAAGGAAGGAGTCACCCCTTTCAAAATGCAGTGTTAGTATCAAGAATATGAAAATATAAATTCTTGTAAAATTTATAAAGTGGAAATATAAATTCTAGTAACACTTGGGATGCCAATAAATATTACTGAAGGAGGAGCTAACGTCTGCTGCACTGCTTCATTGGTCCAGGCACTCATACACTATATATAAACTCACTTAATCCTCACAGTTATCTTTTTCCCCCAGATGAAAGTGAACTTTAGAGGGATTAAATGCCTTGCCTCAAACCACATAACCACTTAGCGACAGAGCCAGGGTTTGAACACAGTCATGTCTCAGTCCACATTCCATGTGCTTTCTACTGAGCTCCATGTTGTAGGTTGAGCTCCTCAGGAATCAGTCTCTGAGATGACAGTAGCATGCAGGAAGTTAACAAAAAAGTGCTCAGGGGGAACACATGTGGGGAAGGGGAAAATGCAGGATCAGGCAAAGGAGAAGGTGGGCTGTGATGCAAACAGTAATTCAGCAGGCCCCCAGAGAGCTCTGAAGCCAGGATAGCCTTTCAGAGTTGTCTTACCAGGGATGCAGAGTCTGCACTTTCATTTCCACCCCTTTCAACGTAGAAAGCAACATAGTAAATGGTTGCCGGATTAAGGCTGAAGTGTAAAGGGAGGGAGTATCACAGAGGGGAGAAAGCACTGACATGTAAGGGCAGCCGGTCTAGGCTCTCGACAAGAAGATTCTTTCCTGCAAAAGACTAGGATGTTCAGGGCCCTCACTACTATACAATCCTCAAAAGGTGAAGCCAGGTCTCTTAGCCCAGACAAAGCGCTAAGACGAATGCTGCAAGTCCCTCTAGATAACCTGCCGGACGAATCTTCAGAGCAGGCTGGTACATTTTTAATGTCATTGAGTTCAGACATGGCCCCAAATGGAATCAACCTACAGTATTGAATATTTTACTCTAGGATTCCAAATTGTGTGACCATATACCCAATGATGAGTTCCAAAAAGTAAATAATTCAGGAGCTAGTCACTCATGGAGGTCAGTGGTGGGAGAAAATTAACTAATCAGACGTTAACAGCTATTCATAATGATAGTCATCTTCAAAGGGTAAAGTCCAAAGAGGGTGAAATGAAATAAAGGAACCATACATTCCCCAGATTCCATCCCTTATGTCTCTGCCTGATGCAGCCTCATCTCCAGTCTCTGTGAACAGGCAGAAGCAAAAGTAGGGAGAATTCGAAGTCAACTGGGAAGAGGAAAAAATGAGAAAACATAACGAGATGAAACTAATTTATTAAATACATGCTATGTCACTTAATTTGTATTACCACCCTATGGATTACTATAATCCTAAGCTTTTCGGAAGAGGAAATTGAGATGCCAAAGGACCACTTGAAAACCCATGGATGTGGGAAGAAATAGGAAAGAGAAGAAAAACAATGAAGGGAAGAGGGAAGGGGGAACTGGAATTGGGCACATTTATCAGGAAAGGGGGGCAATAATTTTTAAAATGTTGCCAAAGCACCCTGCAAGCTGCCAAAACACATGTTCCCTCCTGCTGCACCCAAACAGTGAGAAACCAAGTCCCAGGACTATGGTCCCTTAGTGACCTCACAGCCAGCATCCACTGCCCTGCGCCTTTAATGATCACACTCAAACCAGGACTGGCTCTAGGCTGTGTGGACCCCTATCGGTGCTGCCAACAGTTCATCAAGGGAAAATGCCATTATTCATAGCACTCCTAAAGTTCTGCCCTTCTGCAGAACAGATGGGAGGGAAGAGTCCGCCTGGGTCCTGGCAGTGGGACTGAGACTCTGGCAGGAGCATTGAGGGAGGATTAACAAGTCAAAGTCTAAAAGAAAAGGACCATCCTGCAGGCACTGTCCTCTCAGAACTGAACGAGGAGGCAGGGGGCATATGAGGCCAGGTCCCCCAAAACAGTCTCACTGTGACCCTTGGTGCCACCAAGCAACCGAGGAGGTGGGACAGGTAAAGAGGGAGGTGGATGATGGATGGAGTGGGAAGATGTTATGTACTGAGGAAGGTAGAACTAGAGTCAAGCAAATGCCAGCCAGCCTTTTGGAGGGTTTGGGTGGATAAGGGACAATGCCAAAAACAGCATTAATTTTCAATCCTGGGTGGTGGAAAGACTATGTATGTATGTATGTATGTATGTACGTATGTGTAATTTCTCTATGTCAGACATTGCTGGGTTTGTGCCCCCCTCTATAATCTACTGATTGTGGGACTTCATGCGAGGTACAAAACATAAGTGACCTAATAAGCCCTCTCGACAGGGCTTCAGGGAGGAGCCAAGGCTGGCACATAGAGGGCAGGAAAAGTTCCACTCCCTCCGTGTGATTAGGAGGGCTGCTTTGTTTTCTTGGCAGGCAGAGACCTCAAAGAGTGTGACTTGTGGCTATCATTGGAATGCTCTAACGGGAGGGAGCCCTAAGCTAAGGGGAGGGGCTGGATCAGCCCCGGGAGAGCGAGCGACAAAGGGGCATTGTTTCCCGGGAGGGCAGGCTGGGGCAAGGCTGACTCCACTGCCGGCCTGGGTGTGGGCAGGTTTGCTCCTGGCAGGAGAAGACCTCCATCCCGGCCCACAATAGCCAACCCAAAACAGTTCTGTCAAAATTAAAAGACGCAGGAAAATGCTAGCGACCGTTTATTTTCTCCTGGGGTAGGTGGGGGAGAAAGCAGCTCCTTTTTCTGGGCTGGATGGAGTCTCAGGGAGGGGGCCAGGTGACAGCATCGCCCTTTCCTCTCCGGCTATTGCGCACCTTCTGGAGCCTCGCTCAGCCTGCTCCCTCCGGCGCAACACGCCAATGCTGCTGCCCACAACGCACAGACCAGAAACCAGGATAGACAGAAGCCTGGGATGGCCTGGCACCGAGCAGGCCCAGCGCAAACGCAAGGTCTCTTCCTCTCCTCTCGGTGACCCCACGCCCAGTCCCGGGAGAGGGAGCGGATGCTTATTTCCGAAAGTTGGCAGTCCTGCAGTGGCAACTGGAAAAATACATATACTTGTGTGTGTGTGTGTGAGAGAGTGTGTGTGTGTGTGCGCGCGCGCCCGCGCGCACAGTGCATATCGTGCCCAGCTACAAGGAAACCTGGCGGCTCCTCTGACAAACAACTTTGAGTCCCGGCAGGGCGGAGGTGGAGAGAGATTCCCCGCTTGGGTAAGGGCGGTTGGATGGCCGAGTACTCTGTGTTGGGGCTGTTGTCCTTCTCCGGAGTCCCGGGAGTACCTTGGTGTCCCTTCCCAGGGCTCGGGCTCCTTTGAGAGAATCAAGAGGAAGGTGTTTTTCACTAGGACTCGCGGCGGGCCCCACCTGCCTCCCGTGGCCTGCCGGGAGCTATTACAGCAGGGTCTGCCCGTCGGACGACGGCGGCTCCAATCTGGGGTCCCGCCGGCGCGGACTCTCAGCTCTCTCCCGATACCCGCTGGCCTCTCACATCTTTGGTGGCACTCGCCGCCACGGGGAGGGTGAGATCAAAGAGGTAAACCTAGGCCTGGAGGGACGGCCAGGGCTCCTTCCCGCGGGCCAGCCTCTCGTCCTTCCTCCCGGGAGGGGGCTCTTTCCCTTTCTCCGGATGCGGGCCTTTCAGAGTCAGCGACGCCTAAGACTCCTCCCAGAAAAATGCACCCTTATCTACCCAATTCTGCCCTACCCTTTGGAGCTCCCGGACCCGCTGACCACTCGGTGAGGTCAGAGCCCACCCCCGGAAGGGCCGCTTGTCGGGGACGGGTTCGCCCTCTCCTGGCCTCCCCGGACCAGCGCGCGGGGAGGATCCCGGCAACGCCGGGCGCCTGCAGACCTTGAACGGCCTTACCCTGGTGACCTCCCCGGGAAAGGCTGGGCGGTGCTTCCACCCTGAGGGCCACTTGTTAATTTGCACGAGAAAGTGCTGCCGAGGGTCCACACGTGCGAATCCACCTGTGGAGCGCGTCCCCTCCCTGGGGGCAAGGCCTACGGGAGGCCAAAGGGGAGAAGTTGCCGGAAGACTGGGAAGTAAGGGCAGGGGCGTCGGAGGAATCGAAGGTGCAGTGACATCAGGCTCGGACACCCGGCGGACTCCTCTCAAGGTGATCGGATACTTCCGAGAGCCCCACAGCCCTCTTGGACCTTTGCCCTCGCGTCTGGGATGCGCTTGGGCGCCCCCAGTCTGCAAAGCGTTCGTACCTCCAGTCGGGTGACGTTTTCGCTGGGCTGCTGTGCGAACAGTCTCCGCGCTCCTCCACTGTGAGATATTTCACAGTTTCACCCGCAGAGGGCAATCTTATTCCAAGTTCCTGAGCGCCCTAGGCCTCTCTCTCCTCCCTGCCTAACTGGTGAGGTGGGACTTCGTCGTCTTCCAGGTTTACAGTCTTTTCCTCCCCATGGCTTCTCTTTCCTCCCGGTCTCAGGCACTGGGCATTTCCAGTCGACCCAGCAGGTCTGGCTTCTCTTGCATATGCAGTAAGGGTTAGGGGAGAAGGTCCCAGCTCGTCTTGTCTCTAGCAGAGTGTGAACTGGCTCTGCTGACGAGGTGGCTGTCCTTTTATTCCTTCTCCTGAGAACTGTTTATATATTAAGGAGCTTCACAGCCTCCAGTATAAGGAAAGCAGATAGGAACTGATCGTATAAGACTCTGTAAATGTTTTAGACTTTGGCCTTAATGGGAAAGAAATGGGGGTGCCATTCGTGGGTTTTTGAGCAGCAGATGGACATTACTTTTCACCATGACCACGCCAGCTGCAGTTTGGAGAATAGACTGTAGGGGTCACTGCGCAAACTGGAGGCCGCGATCCAGGTGTGAACCAGGTGAAAGAGAGCTCGGGCCATGGAGTGGCGCTGGAGGTAGAGAGAAGCACTCAGACTCTGGATTTGTTTTTTGAAAGCAGGATAAAAGGCCGGGCGCGATGGCTCACGCCTGTAATCCCGGCACTTTGGGAGGCCGAGGCAGGCGAATCATGAGGTCAGGAGTTCGAGACCAGTCTGGCCAACATAGTGAAACCCCGTCTCTACTGAAAATACAAAAAAAATTAGCCGGGTGTGGTGGTGTGCACCCGTAATCCCAGCTACTCAGGAGGCTGAGGCAAAAGAATTGTGTGAACCCAAGAGGCAGAGGTTGCAGTGAGCCAAGATTGCACCATTGCACTCCAGCTGGGGTGACAGTGCAAGACACCAAGACGCTGTCTCAAATATATATATGTATAAGATTTTTTTTCTGATTGTTTGTGGGGGTATGAGAAAAAGACAGGAATCAGGGATGACTCCAAGTAGCTGGAAAAACAGAGGTGCTGCTGGCTGAGATTGGAAGATGTTGGGGTAGAGGGGAAAGAGAGCTTAATGTTATATATTTTAGGCTTGAGGTGTTTATTAGAAAAACAAGTGGAGAAGTTGATTGGGCAGACACGCAGGTCTGGAGAGGGCTGGGCTGGAGATAGAAATATGGGTTGCCATGATACAGGCATGGGACTGAAAGCCACGAGCTTGGAGAGATCATTAGAGAGTGAGTAGAGACAGAGCCGAGCGAAGCCCTGAGATCCGGTTCCCCCAACGTGTACATGCAGTCTGTTTCCTCTTCTCAACTACAGTTCCCATGGTCTTGTCTTGTTCACAGAACCTGCTCAAAGAGTATCTATTAAATGAAGGAACCCAACTTTCATCACATGTAAAACAAACATCATTATAATCCTACCTCATAAGGTTGTTGTCAGAAAAAGTTAAATACGGTAATGAAAGTGAAACTGCCTTCTGTTTAGTAGACGCCTTGTATATTTTTAAAGTGTAGGCTTCATTATCTCATTCTGTGCAGCTTGTATTACTTGATTGTATCTTCAGTTTCTGATGCATGCAAGGCAGACACTCTTGTTCTCAGTTTATTGACGAGGAAAGTAGGTTTGGTGAGACAAAATAAGTCCCTGAAGCTGCATATCTAATAGTAACACCAGTGGCTGACCTATTTGAGCACATCTGCGGCAGGCACTCTGTTAATGATTTTGCATGTGTTATCTGGCAACAACACAGCGAGGTGGGGATTATTATCTTCACTTGCACATGAGGAAACCGAAGCATAGAGAGGGTGGTTAACTTAGCCAAGGTCCCATAGTGAGTGGTTGGAAGAGCCTGGATCGTGAAGCAGACCTCCCCATCCTGGTTCAATGTTCTTTTCGCAGCCTGGTAACTCCTCTTCTTCATCCCCCTACTAGACTCCTGCGAGGGCCAGGCCTCTCCACTCCTTCCCTTGACATTGGCATCATTCCTCTCTCGTTAGGTTGCTCTCCTACAAAGCCTGCTTGCTGCAGGATACAAGAGTTCAGTCACTCTTTGGGAACTGTCTGCAGGTGAAAACATTTTGGCTTATTGCTCCCCTTTCTGGAAAGTCATTTCCCCTCCTCTCTGCCTTATGAACTCCTGTGTGTTCTTCCAAGCCCTGGTGAACTCCTATGTGGTTTTCCAAGTCCAATTAATATGTCACCTCTGTTGTGAAGCTTTCCCTGCTTGCACCCGACAAGAGGCATGACTTAGACCATGTGACACTTTGTTCATAGGTCTATCAAGACAAACTGACAATTTCCTGTGGGTTTGACTGGTGCCCCCTTAAGATTGTGATTTTTCTCTCAAAAAGGTTCTTATGTTTTCATATATTTTTATCCAACATGCTGTTTGCTTCATGAATACATACATGAATGACCCATTTACAATCACTATCAAAGCAAATTTATGGATTTCAAATACTCTTTTAGAGATGAGGAAATAGGCTAAGAGGAATGATTTGCCCAAAGTCACTCAACTGATTAAATATTGGAGCTTTGCCGGGTATGATTGTGCGCGCTTATAATCCCAGCTACTCAGGAAGCTAAGGTGGGGGCGGTGGGCGGGTGGGCGGCAGTGATCGTTTGCGCTCAAGAGTTAGAGGCCAGTCTGGCCAGCATAGTGAGACTCTGCCTCAAATAAATAAACATAAATAAACACATAATATTGGAGCCTGAGCTCAAGAGAGGTGAGGAGATTTTGTCTGGTGAACGCCAAGATTTCACCCGCCTATTGCTTCCCTCTCTGGCATCCAGGGTCCGGGAACCCTCCTCCAAATGCTCCTGCAGGTGGCAACAGAGGCCAAGGAAAGGTGAAGCATTCTGGCAGGAGTTCCGGAGACAGATAAGAAGCTCAGCTCCCTGAGGGCAGGGGCAAGGTGACTTGAAGAAAGCCAGGTCAGAGGGAGCATTTTATGCATCCATCATTTGTAATCCAGAAAGAAAAGGTTTAGACACTTTTAGTGTAAGAATTAGTCATACAACTGACATTGAAGAAAGGAAAAAGCAATTGAAATAAAAGGACAGTAAATAACAAACTATCTTACAGGCAAAGTTACACCATGTGCCACAAAACACCGAGCTAGAAAGTAGCAGGGGTAGGTCAGTATTGGGCTCCATCACCTCATGTTATCGGCACAGGGGGTCTGTGTCTGATGTTTGGGCACAGAGAAACAAAGTCCAGGTATAGTGCATTAGGACCCAGAGGGTGTTTATGCATGGACTGATGGCCACCTGGAGGGTCAGAGTTTCTGGCTTATTGTGTCCCCAACTCTGTCCTAATACACATTTTTTACCAATGGCGTGCTGAAAAAACAGAGGAAAGGTCAGTGAATTTGCCAAGGACAGGAAGCTCTGAGTGTTTGCAAGTGCCCATGTGGAGAACAGGGAACTGTACAAGTTTGAGCTGTGTGGGCCAAGAGGGAAATGGAACAAAGGGGGCATTTTACCTTTGTGTTCAAAATAATTAGACAAGGACAGCATGGAAGAGACATGGCTTTAGTAATAGTGTATGTGGAAAAGAATGGGGCTGGGGCATTTATTATAACAACTGACATTTGTGCAGCATTTATAAGGCATCTTCATTACTCCTCATGACACATTAGAAGTGGTAACAGGGAAACCAAGGCTGGGAGTATCTTGTGTAATTAAGCGGCAGTGCTGTAGTGTGAATTGTGTTTCTGTAACCCTCGGGTTACTTCTCTTCTTTTGTTCCCCCATCTTTAATCAAGCTGCATGCTCTGCTCGTTCTTTTTTGTGAATGTCTCTCACCTCCAATCCAGTCATCCATCCCGTTAAAGGAATGGATTATCCATGTCTTTCTGGGACTATTGTACAACCTCCTCATTTAATCTCATTTCTCTCTCTTCCCATTAATTTTATATATGCCACATGAGCCAGATTACCAGATTTAGCAAAAAGCAAAAACAAAAAGCCAAGATACTCAGTTACATTGTTATGTTTGAATTTTAAAAATGAATAATTTTTATTGTATGGGACATACTTATATTAAAAATTATTTGTTGTTTATCTGAAATTCAAATTTAACTGTGCATTCTGTATTTTATCTGGCAACCCTGCTAATCATGAAATACCATTTCCATCATTCCAAAAATATCCATTAGTTCTCTGTTACTTGAAGGACTGGGGCCTCAAACTCAAATTTTTACAGGTAGGTAACATACACATACGAATTAAGTGACTAGTTGGGTAAGTAGGGCCTGAAGCTAAATTCAAAATTGAAGAGCACATGTTCCCTGACCCCAGACATTCCAATTCGGGCTTTAAACATATATAATCAACTCCAATAAAAGCAAAAAAGAAACACGCACACACACACACGCACACACTCTCACACTCACAGATCCATAGCCATCAGAGAGTCTGGCTTCCAATCTGAAACCTGGGCTCAACCAAACCACTTGGCCTGGAATTGGAGGTCCCTGATTGGGCTTTCTGCCCTTCACTCTCACCACTCTCCACCATGGGCCCTCCCATCTCTCCTCCACCAGCTCATCATGGATGGCCTCCCTTACCCATAGCTGTCTTCTTACCATGCCAGTCTCACAGGCCACTAAAGTCCACAGTGATCTTTCCCTTTCCATGGTCAATTTTGGCTCCTCTCTGTCCCAGGGACATCTTTAGTGGTCACATCATTTTTCTCTCCAACACCTGAAAGGGAATACAGGAAGTGACTTTGAGAGGCCCCTACCATATGCCAAGTCCTCAAAAAAGATCTTTGCTTATTTTTGTTCTCTCTCTCCTTAGTGAGATGGTGAAGTACTCAAGGGCAACAACCCTGTCTCATACGATTCCAAATGCTATATTGAGCTTTGCTATAACATCCATGCTCAATATATACTTTCTTACTGACAGGTCCAAGAGTGTACACACTCATGAACTCAGTGACCGCAGACTGGAAGTAAAATCACAAACCAGTGCTTCCCCCACCCCCACCTATCCTTCATTCACCTCTGTCACCTCCCAATTCTGGTTGCAAGCATTTTTCAAGTCTGAGGCTTTAGCCCAAATTTAAACTTTAGCTTAAATAACATCTGTTTTTTTGTTTTTTTTTTTCAGAGCTGATAAGAACTTACATTTGAAAGATGGTTCTTTTTTTGGCCTCAGTCCTGCTGGGTAGTTGTGCCTTATTAGAAAATTATCCATAGCACTTTCAAAGTCCTCCTCATGAGCATATTGAACTGAGCCAGACTTGGAGCTTTGAATGGAATGCCATTTCATCTTGGCAAAGCTCCACCTTTTGTTTCTAAGGAGGGATAAAGCCTAAGGAACATGGGTGACTTAGGGACCATTTGCACCCAGACCTGATCTGCTGGGGAAAGGTTCAGAATCCTGGAAATACACAAATTAGACACTGAGCTGGGAAAAAGAAAGAGACAAGCACTGGTCAGGCAACCTTCAGTTTTGCTAACGCCAAAGATTTTAAAAATATCATCCCCTTCTTATGATTCCTTGGCCTGCCTAGCTATGTTCTGGCTGAGATATGCTGAGCTGGGCTGGGCTGCTGGCTCCGGGACTGGTTTGTAGCCAGCTGTGCCTTCAAAGAGCTCTCTTTTCAAGACTTCCTCCAACTCCAGATTCCACAACTGCCTCCAGGAGCTGCTGGGCCAGGGAGGGCCCTTCTGGAAGCCCGGTTGCCTTTTGAATTCTGTTTTTACTCTTTTTTTCTCTTTATAAACAGATTCTCTTCATTTCAATGGGAAAAAAAGGTGTCACGACAGATCCATGTCTCTATTTTACCCTTAGGCCTCAAACTTCTTCATGGGAAAAAATGGCTTCTCCTTTTTTAATTGAAGGAACTGGAAGAAGTTCATTGTTATTCATCAACTTCAAAGAGACTATATGAGGCCCCTTGGCCAGGACTACAGAGCAGTATTTTTTAATCAGAAATTATGGCCAAAAAGAAGAGGAGACTAGAACACATGGGTAAATGTTACTGAATTAGTGGTTTTCCTTCAATAGTTTAGTTTTGGTGTGTGAGAGGAAGAAAGTTGCAAGAGCTTATGTGCCAGGTACTGTGCTATGATCTGAAGATGCAGAAATGAAGAAAATGCAATCCCTGGCTCTCCCACCTGATGGGGGAAGTGAACTTCGCACCCTGTGGATAAGGAATAAGGAGTACACAGTGTAGCACTGTGGTTAGAAGCACCAGCTCTAGGCCGGGCGCGGTGGCTCAAGCCTGTAATCCCAGCACTTTGGGAGGCCAAGACGGGTGGATCACGAGGTCAGAAGATCGAGACCATCCTGGCGAACACGGTGAAACCCCGTCTCTACTAAAAAATACAAAAAACTAGCCGGGCGAGATGGCGGGCGCCTGTAGTCCCAGTTACTTGGGAGGCTGAGGCAGGAGAATGGCGTAAACCCGGGAGGCGGAGCTTGCAGTGAGCTGAGATCCGGCCACTGCACTCCAGCCCGGGCGACAGAGCGAGACTCCGTCTCAAAAAAAAAAAAAAAAAAAAAGAAGCACCAGCTCTGTCATCACAGGGCTTAGCTTGTTCCCTGGCTCTGCTGTGGGCTGTGTGGCATTGAGCAAGTTACTTAACTTCTCTGTGCATTATGTTTTGCATCCTAAAAATGGGGTGAGTGATAAAAATCTATGTTATATGGTTCCTGTGGGGATTTAGTGAGTTAAAATAGTTAAAGTACTTAAGCTCAGTGCATACTTTGAGTGTTTATTACTATCATCGAGAAGATGTAGAGGAAGTATACGGGCATAGAGAGCAAGGTGCAGCTGACTGCTTGGATGAGGCAGCGGATGCTTCAAAGAGGTGGTGACATTTACTTTGCACTCTGAAAGATGAGTGGGATTTCAGTTGACAAGGGTGGCGTGAAGGAACCCAGGCAGTGGGAAGCGTGGTCTGTAAGAGAGAAGGTGATGGCTCGAAGGAGTAGCAGAGCCGTCAGTGTGGCTACAGCCTGGGACTCTCATGTGGCTTGGGGGAAGGGAGTAAAATCATAGGCTGAGTCTGGAAAGGTGAGTTCAGGCTAGACCGGGAAAGGCTTTAAACTCCGTGTCATTAATTCATTCATATAAATCTATGATCCCCATAAAGATGAAGAAGGAAGGCATTAAAAAGTTATGTAATTTTCTGGGTGTGGTGGCCCACGCCTGTAATCCCAGCACTTTGGGAGGCAGAAGCTGGCGGATCACTCGAGGTCAGGAGTTCGAGACCAGCCTGGACAACATGGCGAAACCCTGTCTCTACTGAAAATACAAAAATTAGCCAGATGTGGTGGTGGGCGCCTGTAATCCCAGCTACTTGGGAGGCTGAGGCACGAGAATCGCTTGAACTCGGGAGAGGTTGCAGTGAGCCGGGATCGTGCCACTGCACTCCTGCCTGGGTGACAAAGCAAGACTCCGTCTCAACATCACTGAACTAGTAGGGGGCAGAGCTGGAAGTTGAGCCAGGGTGCGTCTGACTCCAGAGCCCCGCACCTTCACTTTGTGCTTTCTCACAATGCCTATGGCTGCTGCTTTAAAACAGCACTTTCCATTTGCCTTGTTAAATGGGATTGTATATGAATTACACTGCACTGTTTATTTTTAGAGAAATAAAAGAACCTAATAAAGGAATCTGACACGGACCTTGGGTGAATAAATATGCCCTTAGGCTGCAGTGTATTTCAGAAAGCCTGGATAGGGAACTTGTGCGGTATCCCCAAGGCTCAGGCCCTGAGAAGGCATGGCCACCTGATACCCTGGTTCCTTTAGCACAAAATCCCCATGATAACCTCAGTTCGCCTTTCTTTGAAATCTGCTTGGCAGAGCTGTGCGATACCTGAAACTCTCTGGGTCATTTTGCTTTGATCAAGGGCTTTGCTGTTATAGGGGCAGTCTCAGATCAGGTGGTGGAGGTCACCAGGCCTTGGAGAAAAGCCCAAACATCTTCCAATGGGACCAGGCCCTGTGACAGCATCTTTCCAACCCATTAATGGTCAGCTGGGCTTTTTTGTCCTGGGTCCATTCTGAAGGTCCTCACTCCCTTCTTTTCAGAGACACTCACTGCTCAAGGACACTTAGTCTTTAGGTCCCTGGCACCTCCTGGGAAGTAACTGGGGAGAAAAGAACAGGGCTACAGTGGGAAAGCAGACAACAGGTGCCAGACAATTTCCCTTCTCCAAACACTTCCCTGGGGACAGTTGCCGCCCATAAGCATCCTAATGCAGATCCACGATGAGCTCTTTCCTACCACACAATTCACTTTTTTTTTCTTTTTTAAGATGGAGTCTTGTTCTGTCACCCAGGCTGGAGTACGGTGGCGCAATCTTGGCTCACTGCAACCTCCGCCTCCCAGGTTCCAGAGATTCTCCTGCCTCAGCCTCCCGAGTAGCTTGGATTACAGGCGTGCATCACCATGCCCGGCTAATTTTTGTGTTTTTAGTAGAGATGGGGTTTCACCATGTTGGTCAGGCTGGTCTCAAACTCCTGACCTCAGGTGATCTGCCCACCTCGGCCTCCCAAAGTGCTGGGATTACAGGCGTGAGCCACTGCGCCTAGCCCACAATTCACTTTTATTCTGTTTCCCTTTATAACGCTGACTACAATTTGTAGTTTTATAATTTTGTGATTTTCTTGCTTACTATCCACCTTCTCACTCCCCTGTGAGCGCCATATGGCAAGGGTCACATCCATTTTATTTCCTGTTGTAGCCAGCATTGAGGACCGGCGTGGCTGGCACATGGCCTTTTTTCCTGCAACTCTGACAGTTCCTCTTCTCTCTCCTTCATCCCCTCTAGTGCATTCTCCTCTTCCTGGCCTTTAAGCGTTGGAGTTCCTCAAGGCTCTTAGGTTACCTTTATCTCTTGCTTTTTCCTAAATGCTCGCCCAGGTATAAAGCTTCAATTAGTCTACCTGACATCTTTGTATATCTCAAAGGCAGCTCAGATTCCCAAGTTAGCAAGGCAATGCACATGATTTTTTTCCTAGAACTTGGCCCCTTCCCCGTGTTCTCTGAGTAAATGGCTCCATCAGGCACCAGCATGGGCAAGACGGAAACCAAGAAGTCATCCTGATGCCTCCTTATTGTTTACCCTCCCCGAAAGCCAATCACTTAGACTTGTTGATTTTTATCTATTGCTCGAATCCACCTACCGCTCCCCATCTCTGCAGTTCGTGCTGTAGTCTTCACTGCCTGCTCTTTTCACCTGACTAGCTTATTAATGAGTCTTCCTGCTTCTGTTCTTGTTCCCCTCCATTATTTATGCTCCAGCCAGAGCATCCTTGAAATGCAAATCTGATCATTTCACCATCATAACAACCCCCCCACCAACACACACACATACATACACACACAGACACACACACACACACACAATGCAAAATTCTCTGACAGCCTCCATTGCTCTTACAATAGAAGCCAACATCCAGCTGGGCGTGGTGGCTCATGCCTGTAATCCCAGCACTTTGGGAGGCTGAGATGGGCAGATCACTTGAGGTCAGGAGTTTGATTCCAGCGTGGCCAACATGGTGAAACCCCGTCTCTGCTAAAAATACAAAAATTAGCTGGGCATGGTGGTGTGCACCTGTAGTCCCACCTACTCGGGAGGCTGAGGCAGGAGAATTGTTTGAATGCAGGAGACGGAGGTTGCAGTGAGCTGAGATTGCACCACTGCCCTCCAGCCTGAATCAACGTGGTTAATATGGTGTCAACATGGTGACAGAACAAGACTCCATCTAAAAAAAAAAAAAAAAAAAAAGCCAACATCCTTTGTTTGTGTTAGCTTTAAAGGCTTTGTAGCCCAGACCATACAGTAGGCTGACTTCCGCAATGCACTCTCTGGCTGAGCTCGTATGATCCCCCCAGTCTCTGGCCTTTGTGTTGGGAGGCACCTCACTCTGGCAAGCTGCCCTCTTGGACAGTATTCCTTCAAGACAACTCCAGCCTGATTACCTTCCAAGGTCTTCTCTTGACCTACAGAGAGCTCATATATCCTTGCCGTGCCAAATACTGGAAGGGCAATTGTTCCTGTGGCTGTCCTCTCTCTTGGGTTTGCATGCCTATATGGGTTTGCATGCCTATCTTTTTTTTATAAAGCAATCTAAAAAAAAGAATGCTTTCTTTTAGATTGGAATTGAATGCCAGTCTATATTGTTCCTTAAACTCCACAAGATTTGTACAAATGCCTCAGAATGAACTCTTTGAAGGGAGCTGGAACTCAAAGCATAGCACTTTCTAAAACAAACCCTCTATTTTTGCCTCTTCAACCTGTACTCTTTCATAGCCAGGAGTGGGGTTGAAGTAAAGTTCACAAAATGGATTTGGGATCACCACTTTTGCAAATCCTTAATGTGCCATCATTTCACTTTGGGAACACATTGCCACCTCTGGAATGAATCCTTTTGGGGTGATGGCCAGCACTGAGTAGTTCTATTTACAGAATCCTGTTTTAGAGAGAGGATGCTCACTCGATGGAAGAAGTCAGTTAGAATCTACCATTTTCAGACAAGAAAGGGCATGTTCCTTTTGGAAAAGCTGGGTGGGCACAGTCCTGAGCAGTTAGAGGCATCATAACAGCACCAGGAAGCTGAATGCAAGGGCATAAGGACTAACTTGGCTCCTTCGCTGATATGACTGATGCCTGAAGTTAGAGTAAAGGTCTTTTGAAACTCCTAACTTGGCCCCACTCCTTTTTACCTCTTACTCTCTCAGTCATTCCGTGTACCCCATCTGGGGGCCCTCCCCAGGGATAGCTTCTGGCCTCAGCCTAGACGAGCTGCTTCTGTCAGAGATTACTCTACAAGAGGCATCACCCAACTCTGGGCCACAACTGGAGATGTAAGTGCTGCTGCGCCCTGGCCAGGTTGGACAGCCACACTTCTCTTGAACACTACCCAGAATCTCCACTTCAATCAAGTGGTAAGAAGGGTCCTTCTCTCTTGCTCAGAAGTCCCATGGCTGTCTGGGTGTTGCCCCTCACTGAGTCGTTGGTCCATTCACAGAGTATTTCTCTCACATCTCACCACGGCCAGCACTGTATGAATTCATGAAGGAGATGCAATTTATCTGAAGTGCTCTTGACCATGGGGAGGGGCATTTCATGCACATTGGTGTAAATTGGCACAACCTTTCTGAAAAGCAATTCAGAAATGTGTATCAAGAGTATTAAGGGTGTTTTTTGCCGTTTGAGAAATTCCATTTCAGTAACTTCCATTTCAAAAGCAGTTTCTAACAGGTTTGTAATGGGGAGTTTTTTTCACCTTGGGAAATCCATCTTTGATGTCGCGTCTTCTGAATTCTATTTGATTTGCTCCTTTAATAACATCATGAAACTCTGTCAGTTTCCCAGTTATATATGGAACACGGGGCGTGTAGGCAGTCAAGGTGGATTTAAGGCTGTATAACTCTGTGAATAATGTTGTCAAAGAGAGAGCCTGCTCCCAAAAGACATATGGTTTCCAAAAGCAGACTGGTGTGGTGCTGAGTGAATAAACATTGTGTGGGGATCTTGTAAAATGGGACATTTTATGAGCCCCTCACCTCCCATTCTGATACAGCAAGTCACGGTGGTTTCCAGGAATGTCTATTTTTAACAAGATTTCCTTTAGATTTTGATGCTCAGATAGAGGTCTGATAATCACAGCTTAGAATGTAATCTACCATGGGCTGTTTCATTTTTAAGAAATTCTACTAGATCTTATTTTGATGGAATATTGTATGTCACATGGGATTCATGCACTCAAGAAATATCTAAAATACTAGACAAGCATTCTCACTGCCAAATTATAGGTAAGAGTGTAATTTCAAAAAATATTACATAACCCATATGCCACACTTTCAAGTGCACACACTGTGTATAGATACAGAGAAATCTAGAATGACTTCGGTATGCAAAGTATTCTGCTCACTAGCAAGCACAGGCACTTCATTTCTTTTCTCAGTGTCATGGGACACACGGGTGCCTGTTTCTATTTCACCTTTCTAGCACTTCTTAGGCCCCATCCCTAAAGATGTGGTCTTAGAAAAAGCAGGATTTTTTTTTTTTTTTCTCATTTCTACCTAATTCATCTGTTGACTTTCCATTCCACCTGCAGGCCAGTTTGGTAAATCAGAGCTGCAATTATTTTTGCTGTTAGGAAGATATCTGTTGGGTGGAGTTAATAATACAATTTTGGCCAGTGGTTCTCAAAATATATCGTGCATTGAAATCACCAGGAACACTTTTCAAAACCAAATGCACTGGATTCACCTCAGTCCAATTACATCAGCTTCTCAGGGTTGAGATTTGTTCTCAGGTCTTCAGATGATTCTAGGTGCAGTATGGTTGAGAACTATTAATTTCGCCTAAATTCCACCCGGGGTAGCAATAAAAGTGTAGCAGGGGCCGGGTGCGGTGGCTCACACCTGTAATCCCAGCACTTTGGGAGGCCTAGGCAGGGGGATCATGAGGTCAGGAGATCGAGACCATCCTGGCTAACATGGTGAAAGCCTGTCTCTACTAAAAATACAAAAAACTAGGAGGGCGTGGTTCAGGAGCCTGAAATCCCAGCTACTCAGGAGGCTGAGGCAGGAGAATTGCTTAAACCCAGGAGGCAGAGGTTGCAGTGAGCCGAGATTGCGCCACTGTACTCCAGCCTGGGTGACAGAGTGAGACTCCATCTCAAAATAAATAAATAAATAAATTTAAAAAAAAGTGTACCAGGAACCTTCATTGAACAGTTAGGAGAAAAAGATGTTTTTTCCCTTGTGTCCTACCCCCATTCATGATTTCATGATTGCCTCTGTGCCCACCTGTCCTTCTGTGGTTCGGTTTGCTGTTTTAAAATTCTTTTTGTTTTCCTTACAGCCTTCCATTATTCTTCTGTGGTGTGTACCTGTATTGAAGTTTTAGACCTTTTTATTACATTAGTCCTTTTATAATCTAACTGTTTTCCCTTGGAGTATGACCATGTTATCCAGGATGCTTTTTAAAAAATGGAGGTTCCTGGTCCTTGTGCTGTACTCACTAGATCAGAACCTTTCTCTATCTCTCTGTGCATGTATATACATATATAGGGATTTATTAGAGAAATTGGCTCATGTGATTACAATGCCAAGAAGTCCCACATTAGGCCATACGCAAGCTGGAGAACCAGGGAAACAAATAGCACAGTCCAGTCCATGTCCAAAGGCCTCAGAACCAAAGAAGCCAATGGCATGGCATAACTCCCAGTTCGAGGGGAAGGCCAAGACCCCAGGGAGCTGCTAGAGCAAATTTTGAAGCCCAAAGGCTGGAGAACCTGGAATTCTGACGTTCAAGAACTCCAGGTAGGAGAAGGGCATCCCCACTCCAGAAGAGAAAGTAAGAAATTGCCCTTCCTCCATCTTTTTGTTTCATCCAGGCACCCAGCTGATAGGATGGCACCTGCCCATGCTGAGGGCAGACCTTATCCACTCAGTCCACCAACTCAAATGCCAATCTCCTTCAGAAACACCTTCGGAGACAAAACCAGAACAGCCCAATAATTCTAGTGAAATGCTAGAGCACCTGGTTTTCCCTTTCAGCAGAAGAGGGATGGACTCAGTGCCCACTGAAGCACTGAGAATAATTAATGCTTTACTAGCTATCTGGGTATCCTTTAGCCCAATCAAGTTGACACACAAAATAACCATCACACTCAGTGATTCTTATATTCTAAAGTTTGAGTATTTCTGTCCTAATTGTACCAGTCCAATTATAGGTACAGTCATGCTTAGGGTCTAAAACGTTGAGGGTGAAGGCCTAAGAACAAGCTTAACAGGAAGGTGATATATTTCAACTCCACAAAGGTGAACATTCTGAGGGCAGAGATGAGCAAAGGACTGATTATTAAGTTACCGACTATAGTGACTCTGGTTTAGTGATATAAGTAAAAATCCCCAAGACTATCCAAGGCTATCCTTAATAGACTGTGATATAAAGAAGAAATTTTCCAATCTAGATTCTCTATGGATAAAGCACTGGCCACCTCCAGCATTTACATTCTGTCAGTTATCTATCGCTACAACAATGCTGTACTTCGTAACATACAACCAGAAAACCTCAATGGTGCACAACAGTCAATATCAAATTTTGCTCATGAGTCAGTGGATTGACTGGGTGATTCTGCTGGTCTAACTGGGTTTGATGGGGTACCTCCATGAGTTTGCAGTCAGTTCTAGGTAAGCTAGTTGACTTTACTGTTCTTGGATGGGTTTTTTCACGTGTGTTGAGCCTTAGCCAGAGCATCTGGGACAACTGAGCTTGCTCCAGGTGGCTCATTCTCCAGCAGACTAGCCCAGGCATGGCAGGATCCAGAAAGAGAGAAGCATGCAATCTCTTAAAGCCTAGGTCTGCAGCACATACAATGTCACTTCTGCTGCATTCTGTTGGCCAATTCAAGTCACAGGATGAGCCCAGATTCAAGAGTGGAGAAATAGACTTTACCTCTTGATGGAAGAACTTGTAAAGTCACATTCCAAAATGTGTGAGTATGGATTTATGCAAACAATCAGCTACATCCACTGGGGCCAGTTATGTAAACAATCAGCAACATCCATTACCCAAGCTTTACCTGTTTACCTAACAGGTTACAAGGCATCAAATTCTGAAGGTTATTATATTGCTCCCAGGTATCAAAAGAGTTTGTGTGCACATACCTGGGAAGGTAAGGCCTTGCATGTCAACAGTTTGCTTTGAGTATCTTATACTTTATCAATGATGTACATCAAGGGGGATGTGTAATGTATTCAGGAAATTATTCAAGATATTCAGAAAATTCCCACATACTCAAAGAATGCCTTATGGTTACCTTGAATATCCTGTTTTTATGCTGCCCTGAAATTCTAGACAGTCTCTGATTGCCAAGGAGATGCTGTTGTTTCAAAGTGGGACAAATCATTGTGCTAAAAACTCATTGAAAATGGCTCCTTTTAAAATCTGCCTCAATGTGGCTTTCACTTCCTTTTCTAAGTGAAGAAATACAAATAGCTTAGCCTGTAACCTTTAGTCACTGCACTGTTTGACCAAACTATACTTTCCAAATTCATCTTGTACGTGAAGTACCACACATATGGCCTGAACACCACACTCTGGATTTTTGTTTCCTCTGTCTCTTTTACCTTCAACATGATGTTCCTCAGTCTCTGCAAATCCAAATGTTAACACTCACAGTGTCTGCTTAAATATGGCCTTCTGCCTAAAAAATCCTTCACTGATAACCCCAAACAAAAGTGTGCTTGTTTCCTCTTTATGTTGCAAAGAGAGGTAAAAAATAGCAAGTAAATTCCGACAAATCTGAGAACAGTTTTATCATTCACTTACTGTTAGACTTAGACATGGTGCTTAATTTTGCTAAGCCTATTTTTCTTAACTCTCTAAGATGGGGATAATATCCACCTCCAGGATGGTTATAATAAAAATACTGTATTAAAAGTTTCTAACATTTACAAGGTCCTTGATAAATGATGGCTTTTTTATGACCCCGTTTACAAGCCATTATCTTCTTCTTTTCTATGTTGTTTAATGCCCAGCCAATGCCTCTGTTACAGTTTTGCTCCCTGAGCTTCCCTCTTCTTAAGGACAAGAGTTATGCCTTCCTTCTTATTGCTTTTCTCTGCATTTTACAGATGAGGAAACTGAAGAACCACAAGATTAAGTAACTTGTTCAAAGGCAGATAATTAGCAATACTGGAGTTGAGATTTGAATTTATTTTAGGAACTACTTTTAAACCCCTACCCTGTGTGTGCTGCCTTGTCTTAGCCTGGCTTCCCCCTGGAAATAAAGCCTGAGACCAAGGTTTACTCGCCACTGGGTTGAAAGAGGCGGGTAGGAGTGAAGGACAGGTGGAGTGAAATAGGAAAGGAGGGACAACTGATAGAGTTGAACTGGTGCTCGATCCCACCAAGTCCTCTACATTTCAAAACTGTGGCTTGGGGAATGAAAGGAAGCCCAGTTAAAGGTTAACCAGAGTTAACTTCTTGCACTTTTGGTTGTTCGTACTTAGTGGAAAGACAGTACCCTCCGGCATTCTACCAAAAGCACTCAGGGAAGCCCCGAGGCAGGAGGCCAGAAGCAAGCAGTCCAGGACCACGAGAGAAGTATCAATGAAAATTGGGCAAAAGTTTGCAGAGAATTGGTTGCCACCACACCAGCGCTGAAGTTAGAGATGGGCAAGGTGACTGTGAAGGGGTGTAGAAGAGGTGTGCACTACATGCCTCTTAACAAGTAGAGTCAATGTGTGCTGAAAAGTACTGTAACCAGGAGAGTTTTCCTGAATTTCATCTTGATGTGAAGATGACGGCTTTGTTCATGTTTATTTTAGGAGCATGCCTGTGTAGGAAGGAGTATTAAGAATTCTTGCCAAGGCTGGGTGCGGTGGCTTACGCCTGTAATCCCAGCACTTTGGGAGGCCAAGGTGAGTGAATCGCCTGGGGTCAGAAGTTCGAGACCAGCCTGGCCAACATGGCGAAACCCTGTCTCTACTAAAAATACAAAAATTAGCTGGGCGTGGTGGCAGTGCCTATAGTCCCAGCTACTTGGGAGGCTGAGGTGGGAGAATTACTTGGACCCGCGAGGTGGAGGTCATGGTGAGCCGAGATTGGGCTACTCCACTCCAGTCTGGGTGACACAGTGATTCTGCATCTAAAAAAAAGAAAAAAAAATTTCTTGCCTCAAATTCCTTTTAAAGAGTTTTATGGGAAGGTTTTGGGCTCATTTGTGTTTTGAAACATGTCAAGTATGTGAGATTATGGGAGAAGAGACATGTTCTGAGATGTTCTAAGTCCACAGAAAGGGAAGCCCATATTAGAAAGTTACATGCATTAAAAACCATGACTTGAATTCCTAATTCTTGCCATACAGTAGAATGTTCCTAAAATAGAAATGCAACACAGTTTTAAGTTCCTGAGTCTTCTTTAGGATCAGGTCCATTGTTCTCTTAGAATTTTTAGCCTTTAAATTCACAGGTGCTGATTTTTATCTCTTGGTCTGTGAACCTTCCCCTCAGGGACCATCTTTTGAATCAAAAACCCGTTTAGGACTGGAGGGGAAAAAAATCTATTTTTTAAAATTAAAATTGTTGCAAGTAAGCCAGAAAGGAAAGTTATCTAACCTTGTCTGGAGCATGGATCATCCATTTGCTTTTCAGTAAGATGTCAGGCAGATAGCATGGTCATTTGTATCATTCAACAAGAAACTTAAGCTGAATTAAGGTAGTGAAGTTCAGTAGAAAAAAAATGTCAGAAAGACTGGAATTCGAATCTCCACTGTGTCAGTTCTAAAAACTGTACCAACTCTTATGCAAATAAAGCTTTCTATGACTTAATTTCCTCATCTATAAAAGGAAGAAACCGTCACTGCAAAATTATTGTGAGGATTTGTTCTTCACAAAGGTGTGAGGATTAAATGAAATTGTGTACGTGAAAGGACAAAGTACACACATAAACATGAAGTATTATTTTACTTTAAAAAATGGCTCAAAGTTGTTAATAAATTCATGGGGAAACTAGTGTCAAAAGCCTGATTTTGAATTGGGGGAGAACTTATAGAAAGACTGAGTTGTTAGCTGAGTTTGACCTGATAGACCCTGTCCTTTGTCTCCCCCTGGGGTTGCATATTATTGAAAAAAAGACTTTTGTTTTTTTGGGAGACAGGGTCTCACTGTGTTGCCCAGGCTGGTCTTGAACTCCTAGGTGCAGATCCTCCTGCCTCGGCCTCTCAAAGTGCTAGGATTACAGGCATAAGCCACCACCCCTAGCCAAAAGATAGACTCTAATCAGCAAGCAGCTGGTTTCCACTCATCTCCCATTACAGCTAGACACACGGCACAAAGGAAGAGATCTTGCCTTTGGTATGAATTTTTACGTAACATGTGAATTAAGATAAATGAAAAGTCAAGTCCTTCCTTAGAAAACTTGCACAAACGACTGCACATCCCTTATAGCTTTCCAAAAGCCGATTTTACATGCCTACTTAGAAGTCTTATCACCACTTCAAATTACACATATATCATCTTCCTCTCTCCATTAATTTTTTTCTACTTTATATCAAAGAGTAACAGTATTCTCTGGGCTTGTTTATCCATTCAAATTCATTATGGTGCTGTGTATTTCAAATACATTAGTACACATCACCTAATTCTTAAACAACCATCTCAAGAAGGTATTACTCCTGATAGAAGGTAATGCAGAAATCAAAGATCATAGAGATTAATTTACTTTCAAGGCTGCAAAGCTAGTAGAATATGAAAAAAACTGGGTTTTTAAATCCAGGCCCCAAACTTATGTCCGATGCCCCTTTCCTCATTCTAATTATGGCTTAGGTTAACAAGAGACAATAATAAAGTTAATTTGTCTCTTGCTAAGATCACAATTATTTTAAAAGGTAACAATGACTATACATTTTGCACAACTTACACTATTGCAATATTCCACAAATAGAATATTGAGTGCTAAGAAATATCACCAGGAAACTGGGTTAGGAAAAAAATAGTGAAAATAATGACTCCTATATTTGTGATATCTTTAAGAATACATGTCTCAATAATCAAGCAGAAATAAACCAAGCGAGAATGCTACTCCAATATAAACAAAGTAGGCAAATGATTGGTGTTCAGTTTTGCCAATTTTATTGAACCAATAAAATTCCTACTAATAACAATGAAATAAATTTCTGCAAGTATAAATGTGATACAGTTTAACAAAACCCATTGTTCTGTACCTATAAATAGATTTTCAAAATGTCATAAAAAGTGCAGTTATGAATTGTTAACATGTTAATACACAGTTCCTTTATTTCAAATGTGTTATGTCTTGACTCACTAACAGTTCCTTCTGCATCTGTCCAAATAATATTACCCATCCCTCCAAAAAAAAAAAGAGGCATTAAAGCACTAGAATATTACACATAAACTGATCCATTTAGGTCAGCTTTAGTCAGAACTGTAAAATCAGCAACATAAGAAAAACAAAACCTAGTAATACATACAAAAGCTTTCATGGGTTCTAGAACCTTCTTAACTGCTGACTCATGTGGAGGGCATTAAGAGTTGAAAAGGCTTATATGGTTAACTACCTTAGACTATATCTACAGCAGGGTCTGGTTTGCCAGAACAAGTTTAAAGTGGCTGTTTATTAAGTTTGCTATCTTCAGAATTGAAACTATAAGACCGCCATTTGACCCTGAAACTTGTGTGAATCTTAAATTGCATCAATTATCTATTTGATAAAAGCTTATTCTAATTTAAAACCTTATAGAGTAAGAGACTGATATATATAGCAGTCTTAAAGATCACGTCATCTGCCTTACATTAGTCCAGTCACGTGCTTCGTAAAAAGAAAAAAAAATTACAGTAACAAAGCACAGGACTACAAAGGCAAAACATCACAGCTTCTGATTACACTGAATAAAAAGTACCAAGAAACGCAAAAGATAATTCTGTATTAATACTGATGAATTAAAGAACTATAATAGACGTTTCACAGCATGCTACATATATCGCTCACAACTTAAGGATAAATGTCTAACGTTGAAAGTCAAGAAGTTGGCAATCTGATTTCATGTGCAATTCAGCTACAAAGTCTTAATATATACATTCATTATGTAGCTGTCCTGCAAAACCAGGATTTTTTAAAAAGAGTTTTCAAGTTCAACTTCTATTTCATAAGTTAAAAGATGCATCCAGTTCTTCCATGACCAGGAAAGTTATTTTCAGGCTTAAAGGAGCTAATCCAAGTAGCAAGGCCATGTTCCAAGTGGACCTGACAGGGTTCTTTATTACCTTGCTCAGACGGTGTATGTGTATGTGCCTATACTAGTAGCACTGAGAAGATGCCAAACTGGCTGTGATTTGCTTTCTGTGTCTCTTATTTTGGATTGAAAAGAGTAAATGTGAAGAGAAAGAGGAAGGGGAAACTGTATTTTCTCTCCAGAGAAGACTAAATAATGCAAAGGAAATATCTGCACTAGATACATAGTTTGGATCACTTTCCTTGGTGAACAAGGGTACCATTTAACTCTTTTACCTTAGAGAACCAGTGAAATTCAGAAAGCGGAAGTCTCTCAACATTACAAAGGAACCTTCTTGGCCACCCAACTAATACATTTCCTTTTTTCTACCTTTGAATCCTTCCTTATCAGACTTGGGGAGCCAGTTGAAAATGTGTAACGATATTAATTTAAGAAAGAGATGTACAATAAGTTTTATTCTGTAAGTTTCATAATGTACGCTCTTAACTAATCAGGATTTGTGAACAATATTTTAACACTATAGACCAGAGAGATTCTCTCTGATACTCTTTCGGTAGAAATTATACATTCATTTTTTTAAGAGGTTAACTTGAGGGGTGCAAGAAAATAGACTGTTCTAGCAAAATTTACATAACAAAAATTCTATTAATCATATTTAGACTTACTAATGTTTGATGTTGTCCTATGAACTGTAAAATTGGGTATTTGTTCTAAAGGCTATTTTGCGGTATGCCCTGCACTATTTCAAAGATTTCCACAAGCATTCAAAAGAATCAGATATTCATTCTCTGTTCCCCCCATATATATATATATATATATAATATATATATATAAATATATTTTTTCATTCTGTACTTCATGGTGGTACAGTCATAATTAGTTTAAAGCTAAAATGAACACTTCATGGCATATGATTTAATACAAACCACCTCAGTCTCCATTATCAAGTCTCATTTCTTAACTAGGACATCAATTCATTCCTGAGCCCTGAAAGGCATTTATTGGAATCTACTATCAGGTTGAGTTGTTCATGAATGAGATGGAAAACATCCAAATACCACAAGAAATAATAATAATCTATACTTGCAAATGGGATGGTTCATCAGGTCAGACAACCGTGTGCAGTGTCCCATGTTAGAAACCTGACATAATTTTACATTTATGAACAACCTCAAGTGCACCTAGCTGGAGAAGAAGAACTATTACATCTTCCTCTTTGCATTTCCTCTTCCTTCTGGATATACCTTAAGTGCAGCTAGGAGAATAAAGACTACAAAGTCAATGCATTTTCTTTTCATCCCATAGAACATTTTTTTCCTCCCATAAGAATAGGATAGCAACAGAGGTTAGAGGCTTAGTCTAACCCAGGAAAGCCTGGTTAAACCCTTATGTACCCAATTTTGTGTTATTTTATTATATTATAAATCAAATGGGCTTCTGTGATCCCATGGGACCATCTAAATACCCTTTGCCGTATGTCCTTCTATTAGAAATGTGTTTCAAGGCCCAAACACCACCAATAAAACAAATGTCTGGAACACCACCCTATTTGCATGCCAGAAATTTCCCATTCCACGGAAGGGTTACAAGTCATTCTGGATTGCTGGAGAATTTTAACTTTACATTCAAATAGCTTGGACTAACAACAGTATTCATAACCTAATGCAAATCCAAGTTAGGATGGCAATTCAATCACTTTAAAATCCTGCTATATGCTAAATTCTGAACGATAGAAATAGTTCAATTTCTGTATCATGTATAAATATAAAGATTCCTACTTTGATAGAAGGCAAATATCTTTTATGATTTATTTAAAATATGGAAGTTGTATTACTGAACAACAGTGAGTGAATCCATGAAAAGGTTGGATACTCTGAATTTATAGGCTCTTTGGGGATGAGGTAGAGGAGAGCAAGGTATTTCGGCAGCTGGGAAAAGGGTAGAACAGAATAGGGTGACAAAATTTACACTCGATACTCCATAACATCTGGTAGAGTGTCTAGGGCAAAGGTTAGCCAAAGTATAGCTGGATGGTTGAGGGATTTAGAAGGAGTTGGGATGAATCCATAGTCTCAATGAATGCAGAAAAAGTAACTCAGGAAAGTAAATGCTGGTGACTTATCAGCAGGTGGCTGGTGATGTTTGGTTTGGATTGTGAAAGCTGCTTAGACCAGGATGGGCTGAGGGAAGGGGAGGGGAGTAAGCATGTAGAGGTTGAGGCACTTGGAGGAAGAAAAAGCAGGCAGGAAAGGGTGAACTGAATGCAGATAGGAGCTCCCACATGGGAAATATTTTCTCTAGATTAGGTGTACGATGCTGAGGGCAGCCACGCTCTCAGCACTATGTTCCTTGTATTCTTTGAAAACTTTTCCTTCCTCATAGGGCTCTGCCTTGACATATACCTCTACCTCTATTATCCATTTCACCCCAGCTATTTTTAAGTTCTAGGTCTCACCTGGGCAGATTCTAGGTCTGTTAACCAAGCCAAATTAGCATTGAAATAAGCTCCACATACAGTGAGCATGTAAGTTCTGTTGACTGAGATAAATACATTCATGTTACAGTACTGTTTTGAAGAAAGACTATTTAATTTGATTCTCAGTCTCCAGAGGGATATAATAGGGAAACACAGTTTATGTTGACAGCTACCTAGAATAGATTCTGATTACACATATTAGGTAACTTAAAATTCAATCTGAGCAGAGGAGCCACAACTTTCAGTTTGCTGTGGAATTGTACTACTAAGCAAATGTGACATACTATTTACATAACATTATTGTTATATACTGTTTACTCCATGTAAGACTATCTCTTTGCATAAAAGCAGTCCTATTAAAGAGAAGAATTTAAGGTCTTGTTTTCCAGAGAAATGATTTAGAATTGTCTTTAAAATACAACCTAAAACACCTTATTTTGCTAACACAGTGCAAATCATTTTTATAACATGCACTGTAATTTATTTTTTCCATAAGGAATTGTCCTTAGAGTTCAAAAGAATCTTACCATCAAATAGGCATGTACCCTCCCTCCACTAAAAATGGTGAACTATTTTAAGTACAGATCTTCAATTGTTTGTTGATCGTTTTATTTTGCTGTGGCACAGAAAACTAAGATTTTGGGTTTTAAAATAACTTTATAAGGAGGAAAAGGAAAAAGCCGCTCTGGAATAATAATTAGCATTTAGGAGCATTTAAAATCTTTAGGAGACATTATAATAATTAAATAGGAGACCTGGTTCAAATTTTATAGGATTCCTACATAAAACTTATATTGAGTTTTCTGTTGTAAAAACAGCCCTGTGTTTCTCTGCCATTATTTGGGCTTACAACCATAATTAAAGGCCAAGGCTATGCCCCAGATTCCATGTTAGCCATCTTTTATTTTAAAAATACCCCAAATGGGACAAATTCATACTGGGACTGAGACAATGTACTTAGTTCAAAAAGGTGAAGGAGGTAATAAGCTGTCTCAAAAGCCTCTTTTCCCCTAATGGTCATGCATCCACCTGAGGAAGCCTCATCTGAAGAAGCCAGTGAGGCACCAGCCTGGCTACTCCCATAGTCAGGTGGGTTAAAGAACAGATTATTTTCAGATGGGGGAGTATCTCAATATTTCTTGAGGTGATCTGAGAAATTACAAATTACCATTGAAGCTGGAAATCTTGAAATTCCAAAGTAAATAGACATTATTCAAGCATACACATCAGTGGACTATTAAGACTAATTTTAACATAATAAGCAAAGAATTAAAGAATTCACATTCACATGTGCTTTTCTCACGTACACTTGCACATTTAAGTTTGGCACAATGTGAGTGCAAGGTGTAGATCAGCATATTGCATAATCACATCATTATACCAATTGAACCAGACATCTCTTTTAAAAATATCACATTTTAATATAAAAAGCTATACTATAAATTACTAAATAGTAAATTCAATACTCTGAAAAAATACCACCCTGGAAAACCGCATCGGAATTTCAAGTTTGCATTGGATAAAGAGAATTAACAGCAAACTCGTTGTAACATGGTATTCACAACCTGAGATGCTGTGCATGCTGCGTATTAGTAGGTGCTTTAGCACCTGCAGATGTCAATTTTTCTAGGCTGGTTCACTGAGGTTCATAAATGTTTTGTTTTTGTTTATAGTTCCAAGTCAACTTATTTTCCTGACTATTGATGAAATAGATCAATGCTGAGCTAAAAAGAAACTTTGCAAGGAAAAGAGATCTATTAAAGGCACTAATATTTCCATAGCCTAGACTCCAACTACTTACATTTCCAGGGAAAAAAATAAACAAAAACTAAGTGGCCATTTTAGTTACTTAAACCTTGTTTCCCCTTTTGGTCTAAAGCTCATATGGTGTTCTGTGAGAATTTCTCCTCCTTTCAATACATACAAATCATTTTTTATCCTGTTATACAGTTCACCTGCACAAAAATATAGGGCTATTAATTGAAAGCATCTGGTAAAAAAACAAATTCAAGAATAAAAGACATCCTCAACTTGAAAGTTGTAAAGTTAGGGAAGTCAAATGGACATTTATGTTGCCATTTGTGTTTTGCCATTCTCCTAAATATTTTCTTTGTATTACATATCTACATAATGTAATATTGAATAAAACATATGGCATATGCAATAAAACAGAAGAGAGATGGCACAAGTTCTCTGAATAATCTCTTTAAACCACCCTGTCTTCAAAAATATTAGTGATTTTTTCCTCACATGGAAGATTTCAAACAGGATCCTGGAATCCAAAAATGCAGAACTACTTTATGTTAATAAGTGTACAGTCATATTTGTTTTCCTATCTGGAACAAAATCTAAAAGAAAGCAACCCAATATATTGTACCAGAAGAGGATGATAAATGGAAGAGGAAAATGATTTAATGAAACACTAGTTCACGATTCTTTCACAAAAGAAAAGTTAAATCTTATATCACAAAGTCTAAAATGAAATCTTTGCTGGAACTAACAGAAAATTGTATCTGTATTATTTACTGTGAAAAATGGAGATGTTTTCAAAAATTAGCATGTATGTGTACAATTCAAGTCACCCTTAACTAACCAAAAAGTGTTTAAAAAGCAGTGCAGTTGTGTCCTACTGGATAGTTGTAAGCATCTCTTTAGGCACTTCACTGGTTCGTTGACATAATACAAATTAAAGCTATAAACACATAATGTTGTGCTCTCTGAAGATAGTCTAATCAAGCAAGCAACGTAAACCAATGCAAAAATGTGACTTTTTGGCCGCTTATTCCTCCCCTATGACTTGATAACTTTTTTAAACCAGTTGTCCAAGGAGATTTTTCTGGGGAAGGGAATGCTTTGGCATTATGAAAGGAACATTGTTCAATCCCAGTAAGGTAAAACTGAAAAAAGCCTGTGCAATAAAGAAATTTGAAAAAAATTTCTTTATGGCTCTGTTGAAAAGGACACTTTTGCAGTGATATGACGGGGAAACGTTCAGTTGAGTATTTTTTGAACATATTGCACTCTGTTTTTGTTGTTCAATCACATTAATGCATAGAAACACAATTTTTACCTTTGAATAATAAACTGTCTAACCTATTATAAGAACAAAAGTCATGGAAAATAATTTCTAAAAGCCTAACAGGAAAAAAATAGGCATATTAACCTTCCTTTGCTTAACGAAATATAGAAAAAGACTATGAGAAAGGAAAAATGTGCAAAGAAAATTTTTGGTCAGTCATGTGTGGGTATAGGTTTATATGTGCCAACTAAATGAACTGTAAGCAGCACTGTGAGCACTGATTATTTAAGGTGACTGAGGATTACTGTCAGTGATAGGATTGTGTATAATTCCACTTATAATATATACATCTGATATGGAAAACTGAAACTTCTGTTTTAGAAGAGAAAGAAAATAGCTGAATTTGGCATTTCAGTAGCATGCTATAGAATTCATCATGATTAATTTCACATTAAATTATGGGCAATGGCTGTATCACATTTCATGTTATCGCCAATAGCAGTAAAACAACAATAAATGAACAAACAAACAAAAAAAACAGTGCCTGACAAATAATCTCCTGGGGACACAAATACGTGTCCAGTGAGCAGCTTGGTTCAACAGCGCATGCTTTTCCTCCACCAGATTTAGGACACAACATTAACATTTTAGAATGGCCAGAGAGGTCACTCTTTGCTGAATTCCAACATCTGAAAAACAATTGCTTGAGCAGATTGTAAGCACTTGTCCTTATTCTTAAAAAAAAGGGCGGGGTTGGGAGGGAGAAAAAATACACATACACACAACTCAAAAGCGCTGAAGTTAAGCATTAATAAGCCAGATTCATGATTTATGATCAGTATCCAAAACTCCAACTATAAACAATGCAAAGTAGTGCTCCTCAGTATTATTTTTGCAATTGTTAGTAATGTTAAGCATCAAGGAAAATAAAACACATCATTGCACATTACAGCCGCAAAAAACAAAAACAAAAAACAAACAGCTAAACTTTGACATTAGAGAACTGAATAATTTTTGATGTTATATCACAAATAGCTTCTGATATTTATCTTATGTGAAAGGTCTTTACACATGTATGACATTTTCCTTGGGTGATACTTCAGGTCAAATGCCGAGTTATGGCACGAAGAGCATAGAGAAGTTCAGCTTGCATTCGTGCTTCCATTAAAAGTAGATTGACATGAACCTAGAAGTGAAAATGTCATCAGTTTAGTAACCATTATAAACACCTAAAATATCTTATTAGACATTCACAAAGGTTTTTTAATGTCTATATGAGCAATATACACACACACACCTAGGCATATTTATCCATGTTCATGATGCAACACTCAAACCTGTGTCTATAAAAAATGGCTCTGCGAGCAGTAAAAATAACCCATAAAATCTAAAAAATTCTGATAGCTTTATTAAAGTTGTTATTCTTGTAAAGTCAATCTTTTGGGTTATAAAATAAAACTAATTTTTATAAATTATAATTTTCCTACAAATTATATTTATTTCTAGTTATAAAATTTTACATGGCTAAAAATCAGCCTTCATTTTTTTTTGACAGTTTATGCTTATCCTGTGAAAAGCTTTAACATTTATTAGGTTTTCTAATTTAATGTTTCCTATATATTTCTTTCAAATAAATATTTTTATGTAACAGTATATTTGGCACAAAAGTCCTGAATTATATTGTCAAAACACTAAATTACCAAGTTGGGGAAAAATCTATCGTCTTTTTTTTGAGAGATGAAGTCTTGTTCTGTTGCCCAGGCTGGAGTGCAGTGGAGTGATCTCAGCTCACTGCAACCTCTGCCTCCTGGGTTCAAGCGATTCTCCTGCCTCAGATTCCCAAGTAGCTGAGACTACAGGCATGTGCAACCATGCCCAGCTAAATTTTTGTATTTTTTAGTAGAAAAGGGGTTTCACTAGATGTTGGCCTGGCTGGTCTCGAACTCCTGACCTCAAGTGATCTGCCTGCCTCGGCCTCCCAAAGTGCTGGGATTACAGGTGTGAGCCACCGTGCTCAGCAGAAACCATTGTCTTAATAGGTTAATTCTAGTGGTTAAAAAAATCTCGAAATGGATGTGCCTTCTGGGCCAAAATACAATTACACCTAACACAACATTTCAGTACGTCTGATTTTTATTAACAGTTAGGACTGCAGACAGTTTTCCAAATGTACTTTGAAGATATCAATGCTTAGATCTCGTATTTCAAAGGCTCATGATAAACTTTTATTTTATACACTATGTTGAACACAGCATATAACCATAATTGGGTTACTATTCAATAAATCTGAATTAAAAAAATATTTTAAAAACCCAGATAGTGGCTGGGTACAGTGGCTCCTGCCTGTAATCCCAGCACTTTGGGAGGCCGAGGTGGGTGGATCACCTGAGGTCAGGACTTTGAGACCAGTCTGGCTAACATGCTGAAACGCCATCTCTACCAAAAATACAAAAATTAGCCAGGCGTGGTGGCGGGCACCTGTAATCTCAGCTACTTGGGAGGGTGAGGCAGAAGAATTACTTGAACCTGGGAGGTGGAGGTTGCAGTGAGCCGAGATTGCACCACTGCACTCCAGCCTGGGCAAAAGAGTGAGGCTCATCTCAAAAAAACAAACAAAAAAACCCCAGATAGCTAGATGATGCCACTTCCATGTCAATGGCAATAATTTATTAATACTTTCATGTGTCATTTTTTCATAACTATTACTTCTTCTACTGAAGAACTGTCCTTGGTATAATGCTTAACATTGAAACACTTACCTTTTCTGAGTGTTTGAACTGCCGCCAGTAACTATCATACATGCGTTTTGTAGTCCTCTCAGGATAGCAGGTCACTGTTTTAATGTAAACCTTCAGGCTTCTTTCAAGTAATTGATTAACTTCTCCATAATCATAGTCATCATACCTATGAGCAACACAACAATAGCTTTATAACGACAAAATCCAAATATTTAATTTCCAAAGCTATACTAAGGACATTTATTGTCTAGTAATTAAATACTAAAAGCTCGTTAATTAATTGAATCGACAAATGTTTACTGAGTACCCATTATGTGCCATGGGTACTCAGTAGTAGTGATATGCTAGTGAACAAAATAGACAAAAATCCTTGGTCTCATGGAGCTTAAATTTTGTTGAAGTAAAAAGGAAAAAAAAATTAAAAAGATAAACTTACTGTAGTCAGATGATAACTGCCATGGAGAGGAAATGGAGCTTGGTCTGGGAGGAGAGGAGTTGTTATTTTAAATAGGGTGGGCAGGAAGGCTTCTCTGAAAGGTTGATATTTGAACAATACCAGATGGTGATAAAGAAGCAAGTGTAAAGGACTTGAGGTAGGAGTCAAGTGTTTCAGGGAAGAGGAAGTAATCACGGAGTCCCATGCTGCCAAATAGTCAAATATAATAACTGGGAACCGACCACTGGAAGTAGCTATATGGAGGTCACTAGCAACCTCAGTAAGAGCAGTTTTGTCGGTTGATAGGGACAAAAGCCTGATACTGTGAATAAGTTCAAGAGAGAATTGGAGATAAGAAAATAGTGACAGTAAATATACACAATTTTGTCAGAGATTTGCTTTGCACGAAAGCAGAAAAATGAGGCAGTAGCCAGAGGGAAATGAAAGGTGAAACTGAAATTTTCTTTAAAGATGGGAGAAATTAAGTGTGTTTCTATGCTGACGGGAAAGGTCCAATAAAGAGAGTAAAGCTGATTATGCTGGAGAGAGAAGGGAATATTGCTAGAATTGAGATCTTTAGAAAATGAGAAATGGGATTTTGTGCATAAGTGGATAGGAACATAGACAGTAATGACAGCAGAGTAAATGGGCACAGATGCAGACAGGTAGGTAAATGTGGTATTGGGAGCTTGTGGAATTTCTCTGTTATATTTTCATTTAATTTTTAACCCATATAATGCTTAGTTTAATAAAAAGAGTATCTCGATGCATTTATGTAAGCTTTATTTTCTAGCATCCAACAGATAAATATACTCACTACATTTGTTGCCTTGTATCCAATACATATTTATTGCATTTAAATTGAGTTCTATTAGTGTTTATTTTTCTTAGGTAGGTAGATATGATATATAAGTGTTTTAAAATGTGTTGATTCTTTGATAACATTGTCTAGCATGGTAAATGGACAAATAGCTCAGTTATTACATACAACCATAATCTATTACATGGAATATCATGTTATTAGTTGATTTATCAGTAAATTTTGGGGTTCTTTAGCTAAAATTATGGAAAATACTTCGCTTAACAGATTAAATTCTAATGATCATAAAGTCTTTCTGATATATATCGGATATATAGTCAAGTTGAATAATTTGTAACTGGAAATTTTTTCTGTCTGCTAAGCTATTTCCATGAAAGCCTCAAACCACAAGTCAAAAAGGCACATTCTTCAAAAAGTGCTTTCTTGATTAGACTATTCAATCTCATTTACTTACTGTCCTCTCAATGCCAATTTTCTAAATTTAAAGGTCATTAATTTATATGGGCCGATATATTTAATTTCAGTGTTATGTGACGTTATGTAAGCTTATGAAGGCACAATCTACTATAGTTTTGTTTATACCGTAATTGCCATTCCTTAAAAAATAAGTTTTAAAAAGACCAAATTAACTAAACAAACCAGAATTTATTATAGTGATCTAAAGGGACACGACAACTGTTTTTTTAAAACTCACCTATTCTTCCAGGAAGGATTCTCAGATTTGGTCTAATTCTATCCTATCCCCAATGATTACTGATGCTTTTTTCCCTCCTTAGTAAATTTTTACCACTGTATTTATAAGTGCATCAATGTTAAGATTCATGACACTTAAAGAAAAATGCTTCTCCATAAAATGAAATTAATTTTTAAAATCAGAAGTCTACATGTAATATTTTTTTCCCAGAGTCATATACCCCTAAACAAGACAAAAATAAGACTTATGCTTGAATTTTCACTTAGAAATGTATAAAACTGTCTCTACAATGAACATACCTGATTCCAAACATACAGTGAACGTAGTTAAATAAAGCTCTGCGCAGCATGGTTGTGTCAACATCCTCATGGGTGGCCATAGTGTTATATGTGAGATTGTAGACCATCCGAAACTTTTCATCAAGAAGATGTCCAATGTCAGAATAAAGTCTGTTCACCAGGGAGAACCCATGATTTTCCCAGGTATAGTCCTAAAAGAATAAAATGTATTTAATTACAAAGTGGGCATTTTCCATGTAAATTCTATGTATTTATTAAATATAACTAATGAAGCAAGTAAGTGAGGCTATTTCTAATTTAGTTCTAGGTTTGTAGCTTTACTAAGGCTTTACCAAGAACCCTTCACATCAGTTAGTAGATCAGAGTGTCTGGATGTTTCTTCAAAGGGTATGGGATTTGCCATGTTAGTGATGAACTCTGATCATCTCCTACATTCAGGTACTATGCACACTATCCCCTTATCTGGAAGGGCCCCAGGAGATCTTGGAATATTCCTACGTGAACAAACCTACCCAGTGACATGGACAGTTAACAGATCATCTAAAATAACCATGAAGGAGTTTGTCATAATTCAATCTCATACCCTCTTTAGGAGTCACATCACTGCTGTGGCTATTTCCTAGGGGTTAAGATTAGAGTAGCCCATAAGCCCATGACTACTGGTGTATGATTTTATTCCAAGAAAAAGTGATGTCACTTGTTTTCCTCTCTGTTCCCTTCCAAAAAAATGGTATAAACATTATGCAAATACCATGTAATAAGAGAAGTAACTGAATAAAGCAGACTGTTTCCTTTTCTCTTCTTAGGGAGAAAAATGTTGAAATAATTATACATCTATTGGGAACTCCAATTAGACTAGGCTGAAACTAGGTTAGATACAAAGATTTATAGATCCTATCAAAAATTCTTTAGATGCCAATTTAAAAAGTTTCAACACCTAACAGTTAAAATGACAGTATTTTCTCATTTCTCTGAATTAATGACATATTATACCTGAGCTCGGAATGTTGGCAAATGCTCTTCTCCTCGTCTCGCAAAGTCTTCATAACCAAAACCAGGGTCTTCAATGTATCGAGAGACATCAGATGTTATAATCATGTCATCCTCAAAATCTAAGGACAATAATGAACAATCTAGTGTTAAGGATACTGTACATGGTTAAGACAATAAAATGGAACTCCATTTTCTTCCACTTTTTAGCATTTCCATGGATTTCTAAAGTGAAAACATTGACTCCGTGACTTAAATTTATATAAAATATCTACTGCTAAAGCTTTAAATATAATTTCATTACCAAATACTGGCAATCTTACCATTTAACTAGTTTTCCAGGTAAACTGACTAAACTATCTAAACAGTAGTAGCAAAGGATCAATATGCTAGTTTTACTAATTTAGGAATGGAAGATAGCACAGGCCTGTAAGCATAAAGCTTAACCTTTTTTTTTTTTTTTTTTGAGACAGAGTCTCACTCTGTCACCCAGGTTGGAGTGCAGTGGTGCGATCTCGGCTCACTGCAACCTCTCTGCCTCCTGGGTTCAAGTGATTCTTCTGCCTCAGCCTCCTGAGTAGCTGGAACTACAGGTGCGTGCCACCATGCTCAGCTAATTTTTTGTATTTTCAGTAGAGACAGGGTTTTGCCATGTTGGCCAGGCTGGTCTCAAACTCCTGACCTCATGATCCACCCACCTTGGCCTCCCGAAGTGCAGCTTAACCATTTTTTGTTTTGTTTTGTTTTTATCTCTCCAGGGGATGAAGTGGGATGAGAGGAAGAAGAAGAGATGAAGGTGAAAGACCACTCTGAGTTTAAGATAAACTTTGTTAAAATTACATGGTGTTTTACCTGGGTGTATTCACAATAAAAATTAGTTCAATATAGTTTATATTTAGTTTGCAAAAAAGCACATAGGGAGAAGGATCACTCAGTGGGGAGGTGAGCAGACTTTTGGATGCCGTTATCATTATCTTAATACACTTGAGTGCTAAATAGGGGGGCTGAGTTTGTGAACATTCAGTGAGCTTTATGCCTAAGATATGTGCACTTTTCTATGCATATGAAAACAAAAAGTATGCAACATATGGACTAAACAATGTCCTAATGAGACTGTGACTAGAATATTACCAAAGTGGCATTCAGGAAGATAGCAAGGCAATAATAATATTTTAAGAAAACTGATTTCTGCATACTTGATGACATTAACAATTTGCCACTGAAAAAGTTTAAATATCCAATGCATATTAATTTATGCAAAAATAATTCTATCTCACTTCTTATTTTAGGTTGGTCTGTCTTTACTATTTTTTCTGGTTTTAACCATTAAAAGGGGATGAACAAGCTTCATTTACTAGCTTCTAGTCTAGAAAATGAACATATATTTCTCAAAATAAAAGAACAACCTAGCTATTTCCCTGAAAGGAACAATATTTTCATTATAAGTATTTTAGTATTAAATATCATATTTCATAAATAATAGTAAAACAGTATTATGGCATAATAAAAGATAAACTATAATTCTTAACTGTGAAAATTTTTGAGAGACTTAAAAAACAAGTATAATTATGTTAATTCTTCCAAAAGAAAGGCCTGGTAGTAACACTTCATTATCTTTAATTTTTGCTATTGCATGATAATCCTGACACTAAGTATTCTTTTCTCACAAGTTTTCAGCTGTCTTTAGGTCACTGCTGTGGACTAACTGGGTGCTTGATAATGGCAGGAAAGGTTAAGTGCTCTGGCTACCCAATTTCGGATAAATCTTATAAAAATTCTTACCAAACTTCTTTATTACATATAAAGAAAAGAGATGGTCTTTATTGAGTACTTACCATACACAAGTACTATACTACACACTTAATATCTATTTTTTGTTCCATTAATACAGAAAGAAATATCCATTTAAGAAATAAATGAACTGTATCTTACTAATACCATGGTCAGTACTGTGTCAGTAAGAAATACAATGCATAGATGTTTAAGTATAAGATGATGTGAAAAACTTCTAAAATTAAATGCTTAAATTGATCTGAAGTTTTTAAGTGATTTTTCAGTCCTGTGAAGAGAATTTTCAGGCTTATTCCCAGCCTGATCCCATAACTACTTTATTTTCTCCTTGTGCTCCAGCACTCTATTCAGGTCAACAGAAATACTTTTTAAATGGCATTTTCAATGAATTACCTCTTAACATTTACAAACCAGCTTATACTTTCCTTAATTCAGTTCATTACATAATAATATGAATGAAGCAAAAATTATAAAATGTAGTAGCAATCACTGAGGCTGCTATGAAAAGTAGTTTTATAGGGTGCAAAGTTTATGGGTTGCAAAGTAAAATAAAGCCAAAAATAGTAAGTAATAACTAAACTCTATAAAACAGTGTCTCTCTAGAAGCGATTTTTCCTTTGACACTGCACAACCAACTAGTTTCATTGGGCAAATATTGATACTGGAGTTGACCATTACATAGTTGGCTCTTTAGTTTTTGTTTTGCTGATACACATTTTCAAGTTGTATGACTTGTAAACATTTTAAAATAAACAGTAAAAAGTAAGTACAAAGTAAGTAGTCAGCCAAATAAGAGAAGTGATCCTAGGAAAAATCTCTATGCATTAATTTTTAACTTAGGAGTCAATTAACACCTGTTTCCTAGACATTTTTTATTCACAGAAAGAAATGTACAAAGGTCCCTCAATCCACAAATACTTTTTTCCTAAATTTATCTTAAGACGTTAAAATTAGCATTCTGTTTATTAAATCTAAAACTCTAGTTTTAATTCTATCTAAACAAATATTTCAAAGTCTGTACTCAAAAGAAATAGTATTTTGTTCATTATCTGCATTATTCTGCCCCTAAGAAGTAGTTACTGACATAATACAGGAAATGTTCTGTTGCAGTAATGGTATGCCTAAAGGAAAAAACAAAAAACAGTAAAAGCTAGTTAACCCTGTTACCAAGCTACAGAATATGACACCTGTAGAATACTTTAAACATTTATTTTCTTCAAAAGACTTGAAAAACTATTCTTAGAATCCTTACATAGAATCTGGAATACTTTATAACACTGGTCAAACCAAGACTTTTTTTATACCAAAAAAAAAAACAAAAAACCAAAAACCTTTTTATTTCTATTTTAAAACATGGTAAGTCTACACAAATGACTCAATTAGCTATTGTACTGAGTCTTTTTTCTATATTTTCTTTGTGCAGTCAGCAAATTTGGTACTGGCAATGATTAAGAGTAAAATATGTATTTATATATATGTGTGTGTGTAGATATATAAAAATATATGTATGTGGAGGGGTGTATGTATGTATATTGACATTATTTCCTTAAAATAGCCTCTTCTATTAAAATGAGAACATAATTTTTGGCTAAGGTCCAAGACTTGCTAGTTAAAATTCACTTTTGAAGGCTGTAGTCCCGGCTTAAAGTTCCAAGAAGGTAGAGACTGAAATCCAAAGTATATTTTTAATATTTCAAAAGACCTAAGAGAAATAAAACATTGACATTTTTCAAGCTTTAGTTACTTAATGAAGCTCTTAAAAATTAATTTCTGAAAACACAGATACTACTAACTTTAATAAAAATGTTTACATTTTTAGACATTAGTTTACCTAGAAGGTTCATCATATATTCATTATTTTCCTTCACCCTCACTTGTTCTCACTGGATGAATTTTATAACCAACTTTTAATTTCTGCTCCCAGTTATATGCTGGTAACTTCTAAAATTTTACCTTGACCTTAAAGTCCTCTCCTGATTTCCCATCTCTTCTACACTTTGTATTCCAAGAGTGGTTTGCATACCAGCAGCACCGGCATTACTTGGAGGCTTGATAGAAATGTGGCCTATCAGGCCCTACCCTAAACTGACTGATTCAACTTCCGCATCTCAACAAGATTCCCCAAGTGACTCACGAACACTGAAGTTTGAGAAGCACTGTGCAAGACATTTCCAGACAGGTTGTTTTATAGACATCTCTACTCAAAATGTCCAAAATATGGTAGGTTACATATTTCTTAAGGTTAGCAAGATCCTTACAGTAGGGCCTCTACCTACCTAACCAGATTTCTCTTTACACTACCTGTTTCATGATGTACGTCCTAACAACAAAGAACCACTTGTTCCTGGACCCAGCATCCTGTTTCCTTACCATCGTGCCTTTGCTCGGGCCTGGATGCCGTTTACCAGGTCCTCCTGTGCCCCTCAGTCATTACCTGACTTCCTCACACTCAACTGTGTTAAGACTTATTCTAGAGCCAAGGGTTGCAGGCATTCTTCCTCTAGGTTCCTTTTCTGCCAACACCGTTTGCCTATCAAGACTGGGTTCAGTGCCCTCTTCTAGGCTCGTATCTTTCACATTCTGCTATGCGTTACAATTATTTTTTTGCTACTAGAATGAGAGTGCCCTGAGAGCAGGAATCACATCTTATTTAGCCTTAAAACCTTAGTACCTAACATCATGCTGAAACTCTATGGGGTACTCAATAAGTGTTTGCAGAGTGAATATTAAACCAATAGCCCAAACACTAGGTTTCTTTGTTTGGGATTTCCTGCTGACTACAGGCTCTGATTTTCGTGACAGTAATCTTTAATGGATTAAATTAATTGAAAGGATTAAAATGGTTACTCAATTTGGTAGATACAGTTTTTCATAAAAAAGATCATCAGGAGAAATGATAGAAAGGGTTCTTGTTCTTCCTGGTAAAACAGAACTACTGATCAATATTTTATGTTTAACAAGTTACGGCTGAAACAATTCTCAAAATTTATGAGATTGATGAGTTTTAAGACAGGCAGTAGTTTTGAAGGTCTCTTTTAGATCAACAGAACTCTATTTTTTAAAAATATGTTAGGTTATGTGTGATCCCAGCTACTCAGGAGGCTGAGGCAAGAGAACTGCTTGAACCCTGGAGGCAGAGGTTGCAGTGAACCAAGATAACACCACCGAACTCCAGTTTGGGTGAAAGAGCGAGACTCAGTCTCAAAAAAAAAAAAAAAGTTATGCAGATGGATTACTTTTAAAGGATTTAAGCTTTGTATTGAGTCTATGCTATTTTAATAGCATTTACTATGTGGTGCTCAATATCTTTTTAGTTGTAATTGAAGAGTTTCCCTCCTATTTCAGGCTCTTCGAGTGTTAGATAAACTGTTTTCAAGACTACAGCAAAGAATCTCAGCTTTTACACAGGATGAATTCCTCCAAATTCAATCAAAGAAAATGACCTAAATAATACATTTTTATAGAATTCCAAAGAAATGTAAATGCAAGTGCAGTGTAATTTTAGAACTAATCTGGAAAAGCAGCAGTGTGAGAATAATCTTCCCACACACCCCACCCACAAAAAAGGCAAAGTTTTTAAAAAAATTTTAACTATTGAAATAATATTTCACGTATCATTTTAAAAAATCACAAAAGTAGGATAAATTAAATATGCCTATCTAACTTTACAAGCAACCGATCTGCTTTAAGTAACATTTTATCCAGGATAGAGTATGAACTACAAAGCTGAAAGGTCCTCTCAACTCAATCTGAAATACATTCAAGGATGAACCAGCCTGAGGGAAAGCAATAGCATGACGGTAAGATAGAAGAGGAGAACTAAATAAGAGAAAGATGATAGCAGAATCATTTTTACATATCCATATGGAAAACACTGAAGTTGCTCTGTCAGGGTTCTAAGAACAACTAAAAGGCAAAAAATACAAAAAAGCACCTGAATGAGGAAATGAATGAAAAGTATCTCCAGAGACCACAAAAAGACTTTCTTTCTTCTCCTTTTCAAAACGAGTGCTCATTTCTTCCTGAGACGCCTCTTCATCTTCCCTTTCTTCTTGAAGTCTTTTCATCCTTTCCATTAAGGCCTCTAGCTCACTTAGAGAATCCACAATCTGGAACCAGATAAGATAATGTTGGGTGCTATTCATACTAAACGTGTTCTAGTAAATATCTCCATCTCCCAATGTCACCTTACTATGTACAGTGGCACAGGCACAGTTATGAAGTTCTTAAGTTGGTTTTTCACGAATTTCAAAGGAAATCATGACAGATTCCAACATTTTCAGAAGTATGATTTTTTTTCAGTTATAAATATAAAAGTTTCTAAGTATATATGTGTGTGTGTGTTTGTGTGTGTGTATAAAATCTAGAATTCCAGCATTTGGTAAACATTAAATATTACAGTTTAGCTTAAAAAATGAGGGAACACAATTGTTTTACTTTTTGCTGTCCGATATGTTTTCCATTGGTTGTTCCAGCATCTTATACATACAAGTATATTGTTTTGGGATCTACTGTCCAAAGGGTCTAACATTAAAAGCTTATGATCACTAGAATGCATCACTGTTGAGTCTTCATGATTTGCAGTAATATGAATTTGCTTTAAAAGCCTCTTTAAAATAAATCAGAACTTCAGGTACCAAATTTTTACAGTAATAAAAATTATGCAAAAATATTTTAAGTATATAATATCCTATCTAATTGGAGAAAAATTCTCTCTAGATATTTTTAATATTAGAAGTTCAAAGCAAAAAAGTAAAGAAAAATAGCTAAGAAAACTAACCCCAAAGTTGCCGCCTGAAAGAGATGCATTCTCTATGTTGTTGTCATTAGCAAGATCACAAACGCAGAAATTGTTGACTGATATTAGAGTGAATCCATTGGAGATTTCTGGATCTCTCTCTGGATTGATACCACTACCAAAAACAAAGCTTGCCAAAGCATGATAATGTGCCAGGAGGACCACAGCATGTACCAGTTCAGGCAGAGACCAATTATTTTCTCCAGTTTTGACAAGTTTCTGAAATGAGAAAGCAAATCAGAGCAAATATAAAAATTCTAGAATGCTACAAAGCAATTTCAATGAAAATCTACCAATTTTCATATATCCACTTAGAGTAACAAAACTTAAAACTCTCTTTAAAAAATGTTTCACATGTTAAAAATATGATTTTGGCCAATGCTCCATTAAAACTATCATACCTAACAATGTAATTACATTGTAGTGTCTTCTAAATCTCTTATTATACAATAGATCTTCTGCTTCCAAAGTATTTTTTATATAGTATGCTATTTTAATGAAATACTTTCAGAGAATCAAAGAACACTGGAGCTTGATAGGACTTTAAAGATTATTGAACAAAACCATTCATTTTAAGGTGTATTGGAAACTTCATCTCACAAAATCACGAAAAACCCCAATTCAACAAGTCAAGTTTCAGTTATCCTTTAGATACCTTCTAATGGAGAAAGACCCTGCAGCAGATGACAGAAATTGTAGAATAATACATCACATTTGAATAAGAATTTTTAAAATTTCCAAGCACTTTTTCGTATTTCACTTGACCCTCCAGCTGAATGATGGGATCACAAATGAAGTCATTAAAATCAGTAATTCCTCCACTTTGTCCAAGAGTGAATTCCACCAATTAATCCATCAGGCATTCTTTCCCATCGGTGTTCATTTTCTCTCCCTTTCTCTCTCTCTCTCACTCTGTGTGTGTGTGAGAGAGAGGTGTGTGTGAGGGGGAATCTCATCCCTCTTTTTCTCTCCTTCCAAATCTAGAACTTTCATTTGGCTTACTTAATGGCTAAACCAAACCAAAACAAACAAACAAAAAAACTGCTTTATTTTGCTTTACTCCCCACTATTTAACTACACACCATATACAATTTAATATATTACCAAAAGTTCAGGGAAAAGAAAAGAAAATCAGTCAAATTCTATCATCCTATAGTGGGGGGAGATAGGGAAAGATCTGTTAAAGAACAAAATTACAGCTAGATAGAAGGAATAAATTCTAGTGTTCTATACCACTGTAGGATGACTATAGTTAACAATAACATACAGTTTCAAATAGCTAGGAGGAGGATATTGAATATTCTCAAAACAAAGAAATAATAAATGTTTGAGATATGGGTATCCTAATTAATCTGATCGTTGTACATTATATATTATCAGAATATCACTATGTACCCAATGGATATGCACAATTATTTGTTAATTAAAAAATAAAATTTAAAAAGTGACTTTAAGACAAAAATATCATTATTACAATCTGCAATAATGTAAATAAAGAGGGTCATTAATTAATAATAAAAGAATGTACACCAGAAAAATATACTTGCTTTACATCTGTATGCACCTAACCTTGTAGCCACAAAATATACTAAATGGTTGCAATATAGACTGAAAAAAATTCTACCACTCTTTTACATATTTTCTTTTATTTTTTATAAGCAAGCAATTATATAGTTATAACCACATATACCTATATTTTTCTGATTTTCAGACATTTTGACAGGTTCATTTTTCATGAGGCCACAGTGTCATATTAATTTTTAAGCAAGGCCTCTCCTGTATATCAATGGATATATATAACTACTCCTTTCTTATACCATTATTCATATTCTAAATTTGTTTTGTTTATTTGCTTCTATAAGCAGCATCTTCATACTATAGTTTTGTTCTTATTTTAGAAACATTTCCTAATGGGATTTTTAGAACAAAGAGTATTAATATTTTTATGACTTTCAATAATACTGCCAAAGAGCTTTGCAAAAGGATTGTTACAATTTACAATGCCTTCACTAATCTTTGCAGGATTATCATTAAACCTGTAAGGACAGCCAACACTCACTATCTCTAATTTCTTGCCTCACATTCATTTCTACTTTTAAAATTTCATTACAATCTGGTTTCTTTTTCAAGCAAACTCCTGAAGCTACATTTACTAAGATTACACATGACCTTCCAAATGGCCAAATTTGACTTATTTCTTTTTAGTCCTTATTTTATTTGATCTCTGCAGACTTTACATTGTTTACTTTCTCCCTTCTTGACATTAATCTCTCTTGACTTCAACAATTCCACATTTTGGGGAGGGAAGTACACTTGCTACCCTGAGAAAGATTTTTCTCTATTGCTGTATTCCATCCACAATCTTCCTTCCTTGGGCAGTATCTCCCTGGATGGGCCATTCATTACTTCAACCTGACCTTTGCTTATCTGTAAACAACTATCCAATTTTACTTTTAACTCACACTTTATCTTGAGTTACAGATCTGTATTTCCTTTAGTAAGTGGGCATCACTTTGTGGATGTCATTATTTGTTGTTGTCAGCCTGTATATGTTCATGTCAGCTCATGTCATGAAGAAGGACACCTTAGTCATTCTCTTGTCCCACCCACTTTCTCCATCCTCACATCCTGTCAGTCACCAAAGTCCTACTTATTTTCATGCAGAATCATTACTATAATCTTATCCTATGTTTCTCCCATGGTTTTAAAAAAAATCACCTCTCAGGTGTAGTACTATGACTGGTCTACTGCTTCCAGTCTGTACAATCTGTAATTCATCTTCTAAATCACCTAATGTATTTATATTACAACTTGGCACAAAAACCTTTAATGATTCTCGATTCTCTATCACGTTGATCTCCAAGTTCTTGTGATCAAATGTACTTCCAAAAGTAACAGCTGGGAAAGGTCCAACCCCAGATATTATGTATATTTATTTGTGAATTTATACACATAAAATATATTTTATATAGAATATATATGTGTACCGTAATAATATAAAATACACAAATACAAAAATTTAGAATGAGATAAGCATATACACACATACACAAATATTTTGTTAATATTTTGGAAATTTTTCTTTTTTTTTTTTTTTTTTTTTTTTTTGAGACGGAGTCTCGCGCTGTGTCACCCAGGCTGGAGTGCAGTGGCGCGATCTCGGCTCACTGCAAGCTCCGCCTCCCAGGTTCACGCCATTCTCCTGCCTCAGCCTCCGAGTAGCTGGGACTACAGGCGCCCGCCACCACGCCCGGCTAGTTTTTTTTTTGTATTTTTTTTTAGTAGAGACGGGGTTTCACCATGTTAGCCCGGATGGTCTCGATCTCCTGACCTCGTGATCCACCCGCCTCGGCCGGAAATTTTTCTTGTGTACCTCCTGAGTACTATAACATAACCCTGAAGACCATAACTTTCTGAGAATAAAATACAAATCCTTTATTACAGTATTCACTGGGTCATACAATATGATCTCAATTCTTCCCAGTTCCCACCTTACATAAACATCACTACCCTTCAATCATCTGAAACTGCTGGCTATTCTTCCAGTATACCATAATATTAAATACTCTATTCTTTCTTTGAAATGCTCTGCTCTACTTGAGAACTCTCACTTCTTCTTCAAGACCTAGCTCAAATGTTACCTCTTTCAGAAAAGAAACTTTCTGGTTCCATTCTCTTTATTCATACATTCATACACTGTTGTGCTGTGATTACTGTTATTACCCTGTTCTTCTTCTACCCTAGACTCCAAGCAAATCTATGGGCAGGGTCTTTATCTTTACCCACCGAAGTATCTGGCACAAAGTAATTAAGACATGACATTAAAAACAATGATTAATTCCCCTATCTAGCTAACATATTATCAAATCAGAACATAAATCTAAAGGCAGCATCGTGCTTCACAGTTTCCCAGATACTTCATCAAAATCTGAGAGTATGCAGATTGATAAACACTATGATTGGTTGAAAGGGCAAATAACAAAAATGTAGCCTAACAAGAGGATCCAAAAACCAAGGACATTTCTATGCATTAGGAACAGATATTTTAAGTAACAAAGATTTCCACTGATAATTTAGATGATAGTTCCTATCTATTGAATAGTTACCATGTGCCAAAAATAGTGCTAAGCATATTGAATAATGACCTCACCCTGTAGGCCTCAATGGAAGCACCTTCAGAAAGACAAGTGCTCTTAGTTAATCACGACAACTCTATTTCTCGTCTAAGCTCTAGTTTTAAAAGGCATTTAAGCATTCACACACCAGCTGGCAAATCACTTTTTTATTTGCAAAATCATTTTTTGAGAATCTAAAACTTATGAAATGTTAGAACTATAAAAAAGTTTAAAACTCATTTAATCTAGCTCCCTCATTCTGTAGAGGAGAGAATTGAGACCCATAGAAGTTAATTTACTAAAAGGACACAAGCTTGTAACAGAGTACAGACTAGATCTGAGGCATCCTATCATGCTAGTGTATTTTCTTCAGTCTATCTACTACTTAAAAATAGAAACGAAATTTTCTCATAGCCATTCACCAAAGTATTTGTACAAGATAATTAATGATTACTTAAAGAGGAGAAGTATTCATTTGTCCTTAAATTAAACCCACTGACTTTCTAAACTTATCTTTTCTACACATATTAAGACACTATTATTTATGTTCCAAGTTCCTAATATACACTTATTTAAAATTAAGTCCTAAGTAAATTCCTTTTTATTTCAAAGAAACACTCAGTACCTGAATGTGCTCTTTTGTGATCAGCCAAGGTCGGTGTGCTAGCAGCTTATTAATTTCATTAAGATTTTTCAGTCTTTGTGGCACATATTCCAAACCATTCAACCACTCAGCAATACCTCCAGTCTTTAAAAATTCATCCACATGCATGTTTATTAAGTAAGAACACTGATGTCTAGCTGCAGCCTGGAGCACAAAGAAAAAAATTCATTGATAAAAGAATCACAGTAGAGTTTCATTCCACTATTTCTAAACAAATAATTCAGATGGAGCTAATGATTTTTATAGCCAGTACCTCTTTTCTTACAGAATCTCTTTTCTAAAACATCCGTCATAATGATGTAATAGATTCAATACATGAAGCTGATTACTTGTATAAGCAAATAATATCACCTGAAGCCAATTATTTCCTTGTCTGGAAGTTGGTATACCTTAAGCCACTTTCTAGCTATGAATAGGAAATACAGGTCCATTTCAATATCACAAATATACCTACCACATTCTACTTAAAACATAATAAAATGTCATTAACTTATATTCTAATAACTCAGGATTCATCCTAATTTGATTACTTCTCTTATCCTCTTTAAGATAAATGTGACTTCAGTCATATTTGTACACATCTTCCTACTCAGATGACATGGAAGCTCACTGACCCTTTTCTTCCTATGCAGTCAGAATCAGCCCTCAATTGACCTCTTTTTTCCTCAGGGCTGCTTCTCAGTAAAACAGTATTATTTTATTCTTTCTATTCTCTACATCTTATTTGTCCGTATTTTACAAGCATTCTAAGTCTGCTTTCAGCCTTACTGTCATCAAAACCTTAAGCTAAAATTACAGCCTCATTGAGGTTCATCATTCAATAAAACACGGAATGTTGCTTTTTGTTGTTGTTAAAAGTTCAGTGAGACTATAAAAAAGACAATCAAATCAAATGTGGTCAAACTTAATCTGCTAACTTCTGGCTAGTTATGCCAGCCCTGTCAGCCCGGTTTCTTCCCCAACTTCTCCACATATATAGCATTTTCATCATGTTCTTGTTGTTCTTTTTCTCCATTAAAGTCCAACACACACACAACTTTATAATTCTCCTCCCTGACCTCTATTGCCTGTGAATAACTAGTTAACCAGTTTGTAATCAGAACTATACTTAGAAGTGTTATAATAATTCAACTCAAGAATTCTTCTCTCATTCAGATTCTCCATGAATGCTGACTGATACTTTCCTCTTACTTGGCCAAATTAGTGATATTCTTTATGTATAAAATTACTAAGAAAAATGTCACAAACAACTTGTGTTTTTATAAAAACAAGATATTAAGAGCAAAGACAAAACTTGTGGGGTATTACTTTGCATGCTATAAGCATCTTTATTTGTAAGAGATTAAATATGAAAAATGATTTTACTGAAAATTAAATGAGAAACATTCAGTGCATTAAGTGGCTTAACATATTCCAAACATATCCAAGAAACTTGGTATCCAAAAGGCCATAGGCTTCTTCAATTCTTATGTTCATAAATTATACTTAGATCTATACACACACATGCACACACACCTATTTTGGAAGGGAGAAAGAATAAGTGAGGAAGGTGTTATGTGAATATAGGAAAATAAGTACCCACCATTATTGCAATATAGTGCCTGTATGGTAGAGGAAGGGGACCATCCATGCGCAACATGTAAAACTGGCTCCGCAAGAAAGACTCCAGGTACTGAGTGTGCAAACTCATGACCTGTGTGATGTTGTCCAGACGACCGGATGTAGAGTATTCTTCCACAAGAAAGTTAGTACGTTCATCCACTGTGTTTGCTTGGACAACCTTATAACCAAGAAACACAAAACAAAATGACTATTGAGCCATAAATACACCCTTGGTTTACATAAATTATGCTACTATTGAAGCAAATGAATATTCATTTGATATTAACAGACACAAAATTATGCAGTTGCTCATACTGGAAACAGAAATAAAAAAAGAAAGCACCAGTCATTTTTGGCTCTGGTACCACAATTTATTAAACAACAAATGTTAAATTATCAAACATTATACACACAGCTACGAAAATGAAGAAAAGAAGCTTCCATCTGTTTTGCTAGGCATATTAGGCAGATTTTTCAGGGCCCATTTGCCTGGCCATTGTCACACCAATGTGTGGTAAAGCACAAGCAGCAGCATCTGATTACATACATTTATAATTTCATTTATTAGCCTATGAAGATAAGCACATCATTTTTAGACAAATATTTTCAGTCTAATCCTTTGCTTGCTTTTGTGATTCAACATAAAAAAAGCTTTCTGAAGTCTTTTCAGGGACAAAGGAATATATAATAATTTGTAGGAAAGTGTTAATTGAAAAATTAATGAGGACACTAGAATACTGTCCTATTTTGAGCCTAACAATAATAATTACTAAAAACAAGGCAAGTTATTAAAATGGACATTCTTCATCCTAGGAAATCAAAAGAGTTGTCTCAAAAATAGATTATTTATATATAGCTTCAAACACAACGACAGTTTGGGCATCACACCAAGAACTGGCTCTGAAGGTGTTAAGAGTTTATTAGCACCTTGTAGAGAGACTCAACACTGTTGGAGTTAATGGACATGAGTTGCATAATTCTAGGAGTGGTTCATTGTTTATTTGTATTTCAGAATTGGAGTTCTAGACTTATTTTAGAGATGAGGAAACAGAATTAAGATTAAATTCAAGCTCATGCACTTTATTAATAGCAGAGTCTGGTCTAGAATCCAGATTCCCTAACGTCCAGACTAACAGTCTTTCCAAACATCCACACTGCTATTAAGAAACTGTTTACTCTTCAGAGCTGGCTTCACAGTCTGAAAAATAAGTACGCATTATACAAAGGCACTATTGACTTAGGGAAATTTAACCCCAAAGGAAATACAATGTTTGAAAAGTATAAATTGTGAGGAAATGCTAATTACAATGGTGTAACTCATTATGGAGTCAAGTATATTTTGATTTGCTCACTTCCCCACCATTTTGTCAACTACAGGGACCAAGATAGTTACAAATATAATGGGATCCAGATGAACCACATATAATTAGAAATAGAATATTTGTTATTTTTGTTTTGCTTTCCCCAGCAGAAGTTTCTTCTAACTGGATGCCTAAGATATATTAATAGATTCATATGATGCAATAGATCCTAAAAACCAGATTATCCTCCAATATATACTGTGAAAAATGACTGTGCTTCAGGAAGTCTTTATATGTAGTAGGCATATACATATAAAGCTATCTGAGGAAAATAGGCATAAGCAGGGCAGCTTCTCCAGTGCATGGTCCTCACCCAGATCAGCTATTGTCACTGAGCTCCCGAAATGTTACTGTCACTTTGGATTTGCACTTAGGTGGGAAGGTCACTAAAAAGGTGATCTGATGATGAAAGAACTGTTGACTCTGGCAATGATCTGGCATTATTCTCTTTCTATTAGTCCCTTCTTTAAGACAATGCTTGGCACATAATCGGTGCTCTGTAAATATTTGTGAAGCTGAAAAGAAAGTATCTCTATGGTTTTCTGACATGGAATAAGAAACTCAAGAAAAAAATTCATTCCTACTTCCATATTAAAAAGAGATATTCTTTGATACAATTAAGTTATTTTAAAATCATACTTTATATTTTAAGACAGATAAACTTACTTCCTTCTCTGGAATAAAGGCACTTGGTCCTCTTGTCAAGGGTTGAGATACTCTGATTCTTTTATCCTATTTTTAAAAGAAAAGTTTTATCTATTAATGATGACTTGCTAAGAAATGTTAAATTTGTACACATTTATTGCTAAGGTACCAAAAATAAATAGAATAAATAATTAAATAAAATTATGTGAGACCAGAATAAGTGTTGGGTCTCTGATCAAAGAAAACCCATAGGGCCACTGCAAGGATGAGATAATGGGGCAAATGCCCACCACAGTGCTAAGTGCAGCACAGCCTCCTCAAAATGTCATATCCCTTAGTCATAGTCTACACCATAGACTTTAAGCCCATATTTGACATGCCTGAAAACCATTAACCTCCATAATAAAATAGTGTTTTATAGTAGTACACTGTTAGACATCAATTTGAAAACTAAAGAAAAGGTTAAATCCAAAGAGGATTACCTAACAACTCTCCAAAGCAATTACCTAATCCGTTTTTTTCCCCTAAAATAGCAATCAGCATATCTAACATGAAGTTTTGAAACTTTAAGAAAAATGTAAAAATTAGAAAAAGAAAGGTTAGTTCAATATAAGGAATGAAGAACATAGTAATTCTTATTGTTCCACTTGCTATTCTACTGGTAGTATTAACAACTGATAGACTGCCAATGGTATGCCTGAATGCTGATTTTAAGTTTTTAAAAATTTGTTAACTTTTTAAAATTGAAAAATATTTTAGCATCCTCATTTAAGTGTGATATAAGTCATAAAAATTTGAATCAGAGAATAGGGTCCTTCTTCTTTCCCTCCTTTTCTCCCCCCATTACTAGGTAACCTGAGTCTTTTTTGATCCTTACAATCAAACAGCCTATCAAACACAAAATAGTTATTTAAATCTCTTAAATCCTTTACTTCATTAGGAAGCAGTTACAAGACAAATTGGTGAAAGCAGGCAGTCAGGCATTTAACATGATTTTTTTGAGAGCCTAATCAGATACTGTGATAGACTTTGAGGATACAGGGTGAGGAAAACAGATATGCTTTCTGCCCTCATGAGCTTTGCACACAATCTTCATCAATTTTGGGGGTCCTGTTGAAATAAATATATTAAACAATAATACTCTTAACCTGGTACAGTTTCAGAAATAAGTAGGCATCTAGGTTATATTTACAAAATGATGACAAAGGCCTCAGTCTCCTGGTCAAGTACACTGGAGGACTGCATGTTAAAAGGATGAAGTCAGAATTCCAATATTGGTATTTCTTGTCTATGTCAACCAAGTCTAGACTTAACCAGAAAGAATTTAAAGGAAAATAACAAGTTTCTTCCTTTTGCTAGCCTCCATAAGATATAGACAAAAAAAAATTTCGAACACTGTCTCTATAACTCAATGAACTACACGGTTAAAGTAAGCTACGATCACACCACTGCACTCCAGCCCGGGTGACAGAGTGAGACCTCATCTCACAAAACCATCACAACAAAAAACTTAATGTAGTAGTATGTGAAAAGCAATTTTCTGGACAACTATTCATTTCAAATGAACAAAGCAGCTGAAAAACTGATTATGAGGAAAAATTACGATTACGAGGTTTGAGGAAAAAAATTTCAACAGGGAGATGTCGGTATCTTTAAATAATAAAAAGGACAAAATTTGGAGAACATGTAGCGGGAGCAAAATATAAACTCTTTTATGTTAAGATGGACAATGGGATATTGGAAACAAAGAATGATTTATTAAATTTGTTGATAAAATCATAATTTGATATAGTTAGTAACTAAATTTACCTTTAAATGTTTTATATTATTATTTTAAATATTTTCCAGAACAGGAGAGATTTAAATCTGCAAAAACATTTTCATTATAAATGGAACTGAAAGATACTGCACTTAAATGAATATAACATCTCTTAAGTGTTTAGCAATTGAAAAGAAGCAACTTAAACTCAATTTCATTTGTGTCAACATTGATTTTTTTCATTTATTTAGCAAACATTAATTGAGCATTAACAATGTGTTAGGCACAGTGAGGACACAAATAAGAATTAGACTGGCAGAATGCATACAACCAACTATACGACATATGACATATACCATAGCAGGTGCATATAAAAAGTGATGAAAGAAGACATCATTTTAGCAATTATTTACTTAGTCATTTTCCTAGTGTTGAACATTTTAGTTATATGCAGTTTTCACTATTATAAGCAACCCTGTGATGAACACCTTCATATAAAGACAGTTGGGACATATTTTGTGGTGTTTACGATAGTTTCTTTCAGAAGATTCCCAGAAGTGGACTTACTATGGTTTGGGTTATAAATACCTTTAAACTTCTTGTTGCTTACTGCCAATATGCTAAACTAACAAAAATGTCTTACCAATTTTATTTTCATCAGCTGAGAAAATGTCCACTTAACTCACTAATTTCAAAAGTAAAAAGCAGCATCCAAAAACATGTTTGAAGCTTTTTATTGTATGCTTATTTGTAGTAAAAAGTTCTTAAGCAGAGATGTGATCAGATCTGTGTTTTTAATAGTGTTGAGGGTGATGTAGCTCCTGGGCCTGAGAGGGAAAAATCCCAGCTGGGAAGCTCTGGTAATAGTCCAGGAGAGATAAAATATGGCCTGACCTAAAATATTTGTTTATATACCAAACATAAAAGAAAACTAACACAATTTTTAAGTTTTACCATCATGTATTCTTCCTCAATTATATTTTTTAATGTTGCCATTTTCGAAATGATCAGCCTAGTTTCTGCATAAGGAGAATCTTTTCTGGCAAGGACTCTACTACTGTATTTGTCTCAGTTGGCTGCTCTGTCTATTCACAGGAAGGTGAAAAACAACTTTAAAAATGATCAAAGCAGTTCATAAATTCTACTCTAAACACATTTCATTCTGAAAATTTGTTTCCACCCACTTTTCTATCTCTGCATGCTTTTAAAGTCAGTAAGATCAAATACAAAAAAATAGGCCAGGACTATATCCAAAAGATTGATTTTTTTTTTTTTTTTTTTTTTTTTAAGATAAGACCATAAGCTAGAGTTCCGGTCAAATTATAATGCCTTTCCTCTGCCTTTCTTTCAAGTCCCAAATGTCCAAGGACCAAGTTCCTACTTCACTCATACTAGTTTTCCTGAAGTTTCTAGACCTACGTTCCCCAACATGGTAGGCATCAGTCACATATGGCTAAATTTAAATGAATTAAAATTAAATAAATTTCAAAACACAATTTCTCAGTCACATTAACCACATTTCAGGTGCTCAGCAGCCACACAGGGCCATGTGTACTCTACAGGACAGTGCAGACATTTCCATCTTCCACTATAGAGAGTTCTATTGGACAGTGCTGCTCTGGACTCGTTTGGTTTCGCTTTTTTAAAATTGCATTTTCAGACATTTTTATACGTTTCTGAAATGTTAAATGACTGCTCTGCAGAGTTATTCATTTGATGGTCACATCTACTCAATCCTAGAACCAAGCATTTTAGTGTAATTGCAGAAATGCTCTCATCCAATCAACCTATTCATCCTATTTGGGCAAATTAGGAAGAGAAAAAATTAACAGCCAGTTCCAAGGACCCTTGTCACAATTTCTGCTTACATTACAGTCCCCAGAAAAGTATCAAGGGCATGCTCACTTTCCTTCCTTCTTTCTCTTTCTTGTGGTAATAAATACATAAATAAATAACATTCAAGGTTTACCCTTTTAAATTAAGTGTACAACCCCAGTATTGTTAACTATATGCACGATGTTGTACAGAAGAGCTAGGACTTTTTCATTTTGCATAACTGAAATTTTACTCCCATTGAACAGCAACTCCTACTTCTCCCTGCCCCCAGGTCTAGGAACCACCATTCTACTTTTTGCTTTTTATGTAAACACAGTCTTTAGATCACAGCTGAGATTCTCCCTATGTAATCCTCAGCTTTCTTACCTCTTTGCACAAGTCAAATCTACCTCCTTCTGGGCAACTCTCTCCTTGTTGGGCTTCCTTTTCTTTTCTTTTTTTCCTTTTTTTTTTTTTTTGAGACAGAGTTTCACTCTTGTTGCCCAGGCTGCAGTGCAATGGCACGATCTCGGCTTACTGCAATCTCTGCCTCCTGGGCTCAAGCGATTCTCCTGCCTCAGCCTCCTGAGTTGCTGAGCTTCCATAACACTTTACCACTCAACCCACTAAATTCTTTGATCATTTACTTTTATGTTTCCTAGATGTCCCTTGCAACTCCTTTCTTATAAATATTGATTCTTTCAAGTCAATGTTATCTTCTATGGCTACCATACTCTTTACACTAAACAAAATTCTACTCAAATTTGTTATGGTCACTACATTGTAGGGAAGACAATAGGAGCAGATAAAGGAAAAAATAAGGGCATGTGATATGAAAATGAGCAACCCATGCAACGCCTCCTGAATCTTTTTTATCTAGAGAACTTGCTAGCTCTTCCCTGCCCTCCAGTCTGGCTTTGGGTATTTTGTGACATAACCTGGATGCAACATTAGCACTTTAAAATCAACATGTTTAAAATGAATCTTCTATCTCAAACCAGCTGTTCCTCCTCACTTTCCTCTGTAGGTTATAAAATCACCATATATACCAGCAACCCTGGCTCAGATTCACAGTTATCTTCGACTCTTTATCCTAGGGGCCTGCATTCAAAGGGTTGCTAAATCCTGTAACTGTCTGTTGCCAACTAAATCTTTAAGTCATCCTTTCCACACCCTCTTCTCAGTTGTAAGATTTCTCTCATGCCAAGAAACCTTTTCCCCTCACAAGTGAGAATAATATCAATTCTAGACTGTAGCTTTCCCCATTGTTGGGAAGTTTTGAGAAGATACCACATAAAAATGTCATAAAGCATAATGTAAAATAAAATATTTTTATTTTTCTTCTGCTTATTTTCCTCAATGTCAAAAAAAAACACCCAAGACTAAAACAGCTATGTTTTCTTAACAGATGCTACTTGACTAAAAAAATTCAAGGATTACTCTATGCTATGAGTGAAAATACGCAGTGGCTGCACTAATTTTGAGGAATAATATTGCCATGCTTTTTTTCTAAGTATTTAAGCTAAAGCTACTGTCTTATTTTTGGGAATAAATGAGTTTGATCATTTAGTCGAAGATCTAGTGACTCTTACACAATGGCTTTTAAATAATAAATCTTGTTTCATTTCTGTGAAAAACCAAAACAAGTACTTCAATTTCTTTTGCTGTCACTAGCCACATGTGCCTATTTAAATTTAAGCTGATTAACTTTAAATAAAGTTAAGAATTTAGAGTTCAACTGCACTAGCGACATGTCAAGTGTTGAACAGCCACTTGTGGCTAGTGGGTACCATTCAGGACAATGTGAATCTAGGCTATTTCTACCATTGCTAAAGGTTCTACGGTATAGTGCTGCTTCATAATATTGTTCAGTTGCTAGGAAAATGCAAAGATATAAAATCGCTACAAAATCAGGAAGAAACATAGCATAATAAACATGTACTAAAGTACTTTCGTAGAAATAAAAGATTGACTTGAATGTTAAAACTGAAAAACCCAATAAAACCAACCAATTAACCTTAATAACAGAAAAGTTGAGAGATACAATTCTTCAGAGTCTTAATTTGATGGCAACTTTGAAATGACTAACTAAAAAGAATGAAAGAAATTCTCTAAAATGTTGACTTGAGTTTTAAAAAAAAGGAATATAAAAGTACTTAAAAAATTTTAAGCAGTAATAACTTTATTGTGATTTGTTTTCAGAATTTGCTATTTTTCATGAAATCTTATAATTTTAGTCAAGAAGAAAACTAGTTATAAAATAGGAACTCACACTTTCTATGTGTCACCTGTATGTGTTCTAAGAGATTATTTTACAAGGTTTATAATCTCAAGAATGTTACCATTAGGAAAATTTATTTTTACAGATACCTCATTATAACTGAAAAAAGTTATGCCTGAAATTCATCAGTGGAGATTATGCCTATAAAGCAATTATCTGCTAGAAAACAAAACACTGAAAGGATGAAGATGAATTACATTTAGAAAATCACTTGTTTTGACACTTAGCAGCTAAGCAACTTATTAGATCCCTTTAAAGGGTATGAATTGATCCCAATAGAAAATTAAGATACTTGTATTTGGAAGTCAGAAACTCTTACAATTGTGAGTCTTTAGGAGTAATCAGCAAATTACTTGCCCCTAAAAGACTGACTTCCAAAGAAAATTAATTACTGCACTTTAAGCTACTAAATGCTTTAAAATAAACTATTAAAATTAATTTTCACTTATCTTTTTTCAGTGTTTTTTTATTAAAAGTGGAAAAGCAAAATCATACACTTCTATCCATTAAAATGTAAATTTTAAAATTTTATAAAATTTTATAATTTATCTCAGTAGGGGAGCAAAATGTGTAATTAATTTACAGAGAAACACTTAAGGATCTTTTTTTAAAGAAAATCTGTTAGACATATAAAATGTTCTGGTAAAGTAAAATTTGACTCCATAGAGAACACTAGCCCCACAATTTTTAAAGATATCCTTTGAAGATAATTTAATAGTGCCAACGTTATATTTTAAATACACTACAATGACAAAATATCTTAAATACAAAACACATGCCCCAAACAAAATTTTTAGGTGTGAATGTAAGAAAGTCAATTGTAATGGTCTATACAAATAGTAAATTTCAGTTTTTGACCCTCCTTTTATTGTTAGAGATGTTCCATTTTGGCTGAAACACTGCAACAACAACAACAAAAAAGCAGGTATAAACAGGCAGCTTTATGCTATGAAATAATGCTGATGTAACCCTAGGTGAGAAAACAACAGGTTTTAAATGAATTATAACGGATTGGTACTTTTGTAGGAAACTTAACTTTAAAGGCCAGTCACTAACTGGAACATAAATTCTGTTCCTACTATCTCTAAAAGAAAAATCTGAAAGACAATTTTAAAAAATGTGACTTCTATACCATATTAAAATATGTGTTGATGTTCACCAGATTATAATAACTGAGATCCAAGGTTATTCCACATGAAAAGATCTGAAAGCAGAAAATGGCAATGGCACCAAGGGTGAGAATCTTTTAAATTACACCAACATCTCTTCTCTTACTTGAAGCTAGAGTGGTTCAAGGAACCACTGAGCATCAGAAGCCCAGCAGATATTACAGGGGTGTCAGAAATTCACTGACACTCCAAAGAGCACTCAAAATTCTCCTTCATAATGGGGAATCTCATCTAATCCTAAGGGCCTGAGACTTTAAGAGTGACCTCCTTTTAACTGAGCTATTAAAGCCAAGGCTATCAAGTCCTTCCTGCAACAGTTTTACCTCTGGGTAGAATCATTTGAGGAACATAGGAAAGATCTTGCTACTAATAGCGTGAAATCTAGCCTTTTTCAACAATACATATGAAATTTGATTTTTAACTTGAACTCTCAAAACATTTCCATTCAAAAGTACTGTAGTTATCAACTGTATTATAGCAATTTCTTTACCTCCTCTCTCTACTGAATCATCAGCTCCTTGTAGGCCGGTCGGTCAGTACCTTGTTCATCTTTGACTACTTCAATGTTAGAATGGTGTACATGTGAGGTAAACTTCTGGTCTGGTTTTTATAGTTTTATGTAATAATGGTCATTTGCATAGCAGTATGTTTTTCTATTTCACTTTTCCAAGAGAATGAGTTCTAAGAAATAATATGAGATATGATGATTAAGCACTCTCATTTTAAAAAAATCTTGGTGTGCCATTTGGTAAGAACCATTACATAAATTTTACTTGTTTTACTAACTGTGAGCCCAAAGCTACACAAGCTCACCTTGTGAGTACTCTGGAAATGGTAGCCATGAGTACTGCTATTATTAGTGGAAACTGGCAGTAGTACTCATTGTAGTGGAAGCAGTTAAGTACTTAAAGATGAATGGATTCATCCCAGCACTAAAAGAATTAAAATGAACGAAGAATTAAAAATGTATATCCATCTAGCAAAGGGCAGCTAATGAGTTTAATTTGCATTGCAGTACAGCTGAATTTCTAAATAAGCTTTTGCTTGGCTACTAACAAAATCCCTTAATTTTTAGTCATTAGAACACATAGTGAACTTGTTCAAAGTGCAAACAAGTTTTTATGTTTATACACTGACTACGGAGTGGCAAGCTTCTAAAAACAAAAGGACCACTTCAAGGTAGCCCGAGAACCCTGTACGACCCAAGAATTATACAAATCTAAAAAGGTGGAAATAATTAAGAACAAATAGTGTAGGAGAGTCTTTAAGCAACACCATCAGCATTGTACTACTAGTTAGTCCTTTAAACTGGAAATAAATCTAAAATCACACTCATGTCCAGTGTCACCCAGAGGCAAGTGGCAAAGAACACACTTTTTCCACTTTCCATGTAATGCCACAGAGTGACATAAATCAAAGCTACAGTCACCTGCAAATTTACAAGGTAATTGATAGTTTTAAAATGACTTGTCTTTTCTGTGCCCTGTGGAATTTAGATGTATTTGAACCAGTGTATTCCTGAGGATCTGCCTTCCCTTTTTCTCTCTACTGAAAGGCTATCCATACTTCCTTTAAGCCCTGTCTCAAATACCAACCCCTTTGGTCTTCCTTCTCTCCTAACTCCCAAGCTTTCCTATGAATTTAAATTTATTTTTCTTAAGGTTCAGTTATACTGTTTCCCTCTCTTATAGCTATTAACATATATTATTATCTTATTGCTTCTTTCAGACTATAAGCTCCTTAAAGAGTAGAATCAATTTCTAACACAATATCTGTAGCATTACAGCTCAGCAAAGTGAAAATAATGGATTCTCATATATTTTTTGAATTGAATTAAGGAGATAGGAGTCTGGCTGTAGGCTCTTTCATCCATTTCTCCTCCTTGAACAGAACAAGAACATCCTGTGGATTTAAGGAAATTAATGTTCTCTGTATTCTTATTAGAAACACCAATAAGTTAAACCAATATATAAAACACAGTCCTAAACATCAATCTACTTACTATCTTCCATGTGCCCTCTGGATGTCTATTTGTTTATTTTCTTAATTATTAAAACAAACAGTATCTGTAATTTCCCATAATTTGTGCCACTTTCTTAGAAATCAGTAATATTCCATGCTGTGACACTAATCTTGGGCAACAAAGCCTCCTGTATAAGCTTTTAAGTGTTGAACACTTTCTATAGAGTTATAGTGCTACAAAATATAGCTGTTGAATATGCTAGTAAAATTTTGAGCTAAAGCCCAAGAAAATGAGGAGAGAACTATAAATCTTAGTAGCTGAGATAATGCAAGTCCATAATAAGCACTTAACTCATTGCTTCCTTATTAACAAAAAGACAATATGCTTTTCTACCACTAATTATAAGATCTGGCCCCAAAAAAGTATTAAGACGGGCTTTACTTCTATATGAATAATTTTTTTACAGTTTCTGTATTGTGTAACAATAAAACTTCCCCTTGAATTTTAGAAAGCTTTACTTATTAAAATGTCTCAATTAGATGAAAAGAAATTAAAATTGGAAGCTTTCAGAAAGTAAAATTCCCATTAGAAACAATTATAGTTGTGTAACATTCTAATATTACTCAGTAGATGGTTGAATAGTTACTAGTACTTTTGGAGAAACAAAAATATGCAGTGAATGTAGTTATCTTGGTGTATGAGGGAAAAGCGGTTTTAAATCAAGCTTCCATATTCAGCATCTACCAGCTTGACTATAGCATTATAAAATCAAAAGGCTTTAGGTTATTCCAATGGAACAGAATGATAGGATGGTTTTCAGATTTTTCAAAACACAATGATAAAATACAAGTCACTTACTCAGCTTAGAGGAATCAGGAAAATATATTAAATGTATTTGATTTCTAGAGATTTACAAAACAAATTATAAGCATTTAGCCATATGGAAACCAGTACTTCTTTATGCACTGAGTCAGAAATAACAAGAACTCACGTTCTCATTTAAATTGAGGAAGTACCTTTCACACAGCCTCCCAGGATCACAACAACTGTATAAATTCAAGTATGCTTGATTTTACTTTGAATTATATTAAACTTCAGTTTTAATAAAACTTAAAAGAAGTCTTTATTCCTAGTTTTAAAAGGAGCAGTCGCGTTTTCATTTTTACCCGGAATAGAATGAACAGATCTGATCTGTACAGTAAATGCACGAAGACATCATTTCTGCTCTATTTTGTCAATCCCCAAGTCTATAAGCAGAAAACTACAAGATTGTGCTTTAATGTACACAGATAAACTTAAAACCTACTGTAATCAGAATTAAAACCATTCTTATGCTCATTTAAGTAAACAGTTCACAGATGTCTTGATGTCAGGATCTCTTTATAGTCTTAAAAATTATTGACCCCTCTGCTTCTGGGCAAGGAGTGGTTTGCTGGTGTGGACATCTGTGTCCATGTGAAGGGTAGTGGTCATGTGGCTGAGACTTGTGCTATCCAGCAGTATGTCTCCAAATCCCTGGTAGCCTATTACCAGAAATATGTGAATGAGGCTTCCAAGAAGCAGATCAAAGACATCTTCATCCAGTACGGCTGGATCCTGCTGATAGGTGACCCCTTTGCTGCAAATTCAGAAAGTTAGGAGGCACTGCAGTTATATAAGAATGTGTCCTCATATTTTAGAAATACATACTAAAGTATACAGCAGGTAGAAGAAAATGAGTTTTGAGATTTAATTATTTCAGCAGCAATAATAGCAACACAGGATTGATGAAGTTAACAGTGACAAAAATCTAACCAATATTAAATTTGGTCATGGGTTTATGAAGCTTCATTACACTATTTTTTCTGGTTTTGTGTTGCTTGAAATTTTTATAATTTTTTAAGTGACTAGCAAGGTACCTGAGATAAATAGGCATTTAAATAAATTACAATTATTACAATAAAGTTTCTGTAATTTATAATACAAGTTAATGAAAAATAAATGTTATTAATAAACCTTACTAAAATTGAAATTAAACACTGTAACTTTTATAAAGAATTATTAATTCATTTGATTATTTTTTAAACCTCTGTTATGTACTGAATGTTCCTGTCCCCCTCAAAATTCATATGTTGAAATCCTAACCCCCAATGTGATGGTATTAAGAGGTGGGGCCTTTGGAAGGTAATTAGGTCGTAAGAGTAGAGTCTTCGTGAATGGGATTAGTGCCCTTTATAAAAGACCCCAAGAGCTCCCTGGCCCTCTTCTGCCCTGTTGAGGACACAGTGCAAAGACAGCTGTCTATGAACTAGGAAGCAGACATTCATTAGACATAATTTGCTGGCACCCTGATCTAGGATTTCTCAGCTTGTAGAACTGTGAGAAATAAATGTTCATTGCTTCTGCCACCCAATCTTTGCTTTTTGTTATAGCAGCCTGCATGGACTAAGACAAGCTCATTTTCTGGAAGGTGTTGAACTAAGTGCTTGAAAATACAAAGATAAATGAAGCACAAGTGCTGACTTCAAGGAAATGCCAGGTAAATAAGTATGGATGCACAATTACAATATATATGTTAGGAGCTATAATGGGAGTAACCAAAACAGGAATGCCTCACTCTGCCTGCAAGAGTATGGACTAAAACAGCCTTCCAGATGAGATAAATCTTGGGAAGGAGTAGAAATTTGTCAGGATACCTAGAAAAGGATAGTTAAGTCTATGTGGATACAACAATACCAGGAAAAAGAAATATAAAATACAAAGACGTGACACATCGAGGGAACTATGTTGTTCTACATGATTCCTGAAACTTTCTCAGGGAATAAGACTAGAGACATAGGCAAGAGTCACGTCACGAATGTCAGACTAAAGAGCTTTGATGTTATATAAACAATGGGCAATAGTAAAATAATTATATTTGTCTTTTAAGAAAATATTTCTGACATCCATTAGAAAGTAGAGTGGGATGGGGGAGGCTGGGGGAAATATGAGCTATTAGTAAGATTTGGGTTAATTAAGCAGTAGGGATTAAAGAAAAGGAATTACACTGATCGCTAGTTAGGAGACTAAATAGAACTGAGTGACTAATGGAATATCAGGGTAAAATACTGAGAGAAGTCTAGGATTCCTCACAGAATTCTGAATTAGATGACTGGATGGATGAATAATGGCGACACCAACTGATATAAGAGAAATCCACACAATAAGGTGGCTCAGATTTAGGTTGATTCTCACAATCTAGGGATACATGCTTATAAGACAGTAATGTGGAAGGACATGAGTTTCAAGGAGATGAAGACATTGGCAAGAATCAAATGTTTCATTATTTTAATTTGCATTTAAAGACCCAAACTTTTATTATGCATTACACCTTAATATTTAATAACAACTTTATACTAGGGTATCTCACCACCTGTTCACAAACTTCTTCTCAGTGACTCTAATTTGCTTTCCGTTTCTAATACTACTACCCCAGTTTAGCCTATCATCTTATCCTTAGCTTATTGAGGGGGTGGTGTTGGGGGAAGGACAGTAGAGGCAGAAAGGCAAGATATCCAACATTCTGGCCCCTAATCTAACTTTTCAACTTTTGTTTTCCAAGTGTTCCCTTAGATGAACACATCACATAAACCTCAACATAGTTCCTAAATTCTGTATATTGACTCATTCAAAACCACAGTGAGTTTTCCCATCTTTCGGATTCCCATTTATGTGACACCTGGTATCATTTTGTGAAAGAGAAGTAAACCTCTTTTTTGTACCTTTTATATAAAAGTGTTTATCTTCTCTTTCACTAATTATAAAAGAAGTGTTCCAGCTTAATGACTAATTCAAATCAGGTGCTCAATAAATGTTGCTTGATAACACAATATTTCTATATATTACTCAGCCTATTACACATTTAATGATATTAGAAACTATTTTTGAACAATAACCACTTTAAAATGTTTTTTGGCATCCTGGATTTATGCCAGTCCTAAAATACACACACACACACACACACACACACACACACACACACACACACACACA